>NW_026933660.1:0-58627 GCF_032062105.1 Saccostrea cuccullata | reverse complement strand
AAAACTGATTTAAGCAGTTTTGAGGAAGTATGTTGAAACTTTTTTCGCGTACTCGTTTTTAAGTGCGAAGGGAAAAATTATAATCTGTATGTTGTTTAACAATGGCTTTCATCTTCTATTAGTTTTAGTCGGTTTCAAAAGTAGAAAACATGCGCTAAAACCTATCTTTAAAATTAACTTTTTTCTTTCAAGACGTCACTGAACTGTGTATGCGCCAAAAAAACCCACCAAAATTATTAGCATCCTTTTAAGCACCTTTGTCGGCATTTGAATACTAGTACTTTTTTATTATTCATAATTTGAAATTTATAAAATACCATAATTGCGATGGGGGTTTTACTTTATTGTACTTTATGTTTTTTTTTTAACTAAATAAGTACCGGTATATCCGAACATACAGGACGTATACTACGTTTAGCAAGGGGTGTATAGACTTTTGAAGCGAAAGAAACGGGGCAAAGATACATGCCTTTTCAATTTTCTCAAATTACGGATATTTACTGCCAGAAAACATGTGTCTACGGACGACAGCATTATCTATGGAGTATATGGATATCTATGGATCTACCTTACGTTTTAAAGTTTGATCAAACACTGCAGCGTTCCACAATTCCTAAACATTCCTCGTACAACATGTTGCATACACCCTTGGCACAACATTGATTTTTCTTCAATATCTTTAGTATAAATGCAAACTGTTTTATTTACAGACAATTTGTAAAACTTTTATATAGATTACATGTATTTAACGACAATACAAAAAGATAGAATATGTAAAAGCGAAGCTTCTCTCTCATATTTGATTATAAACACAATGTGTAGCGTCAATCTTGCTCTTGTTCTCGGAATGGTGTAAAGGATAAATAACAAAAATCAAACTTTTTTTCAGAAATCAGCATTATTTCTCATCGATTTACATTTACATTGACAACCAGAATAATGTTTACGAAGTAGAGTGGGAGAATTTTATAAGATTTTGTCATAAATTTTAAAAAAAATTGTGCAAAATTTTGTATGGAATTATATAGAAGGCAAAATAAAATCTCAAATCTAAGCACCAACCAAAACCTACGATTTCTTTATATTTCAGGGATTTTTTTTTTATATCAATACAAATCAAAATCAGTCAAAAAATATATATCAACCCGCGCATCCATTTTTTGTTTGTGGTAAGTACCCTTAAGGTGTTTGATCAAATAATACAGCGTAAAGTGTACTCATAGTTACCCATATACCGGTATTCATTAAATAATGCTTCATTCTGTAGATACATGGTTTTTTTTGCGAAAAATATTAAGTTGAGAAAATGGGAAAATATGGAATCCGGATAGGGCTATGCATTTTACTATCACGCCATCGAGCATCGACTAAAAAAGGTCGATGGCACAATAATGCGATGGTGCTATAACGATGAAGCAATGGTGCGATAGCGCGATGACGATAATGCGATGGCGCAATAATGCGATAACGATGGTGCAATAACACGATAGAGCGATAGTGAATATCGCTTCATCGTCAACGTACTATCATACCATTTTCATTTCACCATCGTGTCATCACTATCGAACCATGAAATCATCGCACTATTGTTTCATCGTGCTATCGCAACATCGTCATGGCAATTGTCGCACCATCGGATCGTCGTCATCGCACTGACGCAGCATCGCTTCATTTATCGCACCATCGCTTCATCGTCATCGCATTGTCGCTTCATCACAATATCGACCTAAACCGCGATGGTGCCATGATGCGATAGTAAACTGCGTGGCCCTATCCGGATTCCATAGAAAAACGTACTTTGATCCCTTTCTTCCGCTTCGAAATCCTACATCCCGTGCACAACATAGTATACACCCTTCATCTTGCGTCATACACGGTGTAAATAGCACAGCAAATTGCGATATAAAAGGACCAAAAAATCCTGATGAATTTTTCATATTTTTTAGAACGTAATCTAAAGACTAATTTCAATGAAAGTATTTCATTTAATTCATTTGGTATTTGAACTGATTTTTTCTTTATCGTGAAAATAAAGTTAAAATCCTCACATAAATTTTCAAAATGCCTATCAAATTAATAATTTCAAAATACAAATTTTAGAATGATGAAGATTAAATTGAAGTAAATAAATAAATGAAACGTTCAAATAATTGTACCCGAATTAGAATCGTTACTAGATAAAACAATTATATATATTTCAATTCTAGTTAATTCTTGTAACTAATTACATCTACTGTACTGTATATTCTCAGAAAAACTAAGCTGTTCTAAACAAAACCAGCCAATCTGAGATAACATCATATATACATGTACATCTCTTTGAACCTCATTCATTCAAATAAAATTAAAAAAAAATAATTATTGTTCAATGCTTCAACGTTTAACCTCTCTAAATATCTTTTGTAGTGAAATTACTTATTCTGTGTGGAAATCTGATTTTATCTGATGCAGCCTTAACTATTACCGACATTTGCAGTGATAAGACTTAAACTGGTTTTTCATATTACATGTATATAAAGACATACTTTGATTGCGTTGTTAAAATTTAATATTTAAGTTTATTATACATGCATTTTAGTTTAGGAAAATGTTTTACTAATATCTATTTATATCTTATATGTACTTCATATGTATAGAATGTGTGGAAGGTAACAACAAGGATTCATGTTGTAAAAGCTGCATTTCAAAATTTGGTAAAGAAAAAGGTAAAACATTAATAAATGATTCTTATTCGATATCATTTTCTAATCCCAGGCAATGAATATAATGAGAGTTTTTTTCGATTTAAGGGGGCCGACTATAGTTTCCATTGCGCAATATTTCGCGCTTCATAGTAAAATGAAGCGATTTTACGGTTTTAATGCAACCTTTTTCGCTTAATTATTAAAATTAAACAAAATTAAGAAATTATGGGTATAAAAATGTAATTACAATTTGATATAACTGATTTTTTAACGAATTTTGCAATTGATAGGTAGGTTGACGTCGTTGCAGTGTGTTTTGACGTTATGATAATCTGTAGCTCTTAAAGAAAGGGATAATAAAAATATTATTAAAGAAAAAGTAATAAACATACGCTATCGAAATTTAAAACATAGAAATTTGAGAATATGTCCAATATTTTTATTATGTTTTCAAGTGAATGCATTGTGTGCGTCATATTTTGTAATACTCTATAAAAATGGTAAAATTTGCTAATTTTGTGCATTTTGAGATGCCCCCTCTGGTAACAAGACGGTAGAATTCTGTGTTTCGTACATATATTGTATAATATAGTATTTCTCATCAAATATTATAGTTTGAACAAAATGTCTATTGTAGTATTTGAATGATTTGCTTTAAAGTGCTAAAATTTGGCATTTCTTTATATAATGTATCTGTATTTTGAGACGGTCCTCAAAAATACCTGGACAGTAGATTTCCCCCAAACTTTGCATGAACACTAAAATTAATGTAAGTTATATATGGTATAAAAATGAAGAGTTTCGCTATTGTAGTTTTCACAGAATGAAACTAGAGTCAACCCCATTAAACATTATATTTTTTGCTCGTGTTTATTGTTAGCATATTTTTTTAAAATATTCTAAATACGTATCTCTTTGTTTTTTGTAGAAACAGATTTTAATTCTCGAGTCAGTAAATTATTTATCTCTAATATACACGAATGTTCAGGTGGGTATTATTAATGATAAATGAGTATTAGAAATGATAAATTATGTTCTTCTTGAGACTTTATTTTGATATATGTATATATAATGCACGTTTGTGTTTCAGCTTGTGTTTCTAACAGTAATGCTAATGATGACGTCTCTAATAATGATTGTACAGATAATTACAATGACGTCTGTGATAAGTGCACTGCTTGTGATTCGATATATGGTATGTAAGAATTAGATAAGGTCAAGTCTAGCAATTAAACATTTTAAAGTATGCATTGTAATAGATTATTATGTATCAAAACGGCAAATGAAATATAAAATGCATATTTATAAATTTTTTATATCTTTCTTTTATCAATCTACAGAAAATAAAAACACTACAAGTAAAGACTCAACCAATATACCAAAAAATATTACAAAAAGAAATTTATAATTGCATTTCACGGAGCACGTGACAATTGCGATTTCTTTAATTTTGGAATATCGTTTTACATCAAACTATATCGCTTTATCAAGTAATTTTCAAGATGGGGCTGTTTTTGGAGACCAAAAAATTAATTGTGTTGCGTTGAACAGTGTGCTTAAATTTCTCACAATTGAATACAATGAAACATTTACATTAACACGAGCATCAAATTAAGTCTAAATATTTTTTGCAATTTGTTGTAACAAACGTAAAACTAATACTGACAATCCGTTTAAAAAAATCAATAATTTTATGCTCATGTATTATAAGAATATCATTTAACTTGGGATTACGACAATAACCGTAGAGAAAAGCGTATGGCTAAAAAGTTTTTTTTAAATATTGTAGTCTGTTTTGGGAGATTCTTTTCAACTCAAACAAGTAGATGCAAAGAAATGTCCAAAAAGGACGTTAGTTCTATTTTACCAGGTAAGTTTAATCTTGTCAGATAATAATATCCCTCATGAATTGAACCCTCAAAAATCATTATTTTTTTAATTTTGGAATAGAAAAAATATAACATCAAGGCAAAAACTGTAAGATACCTAATTTTATCCTATTTTTTTTAAGGTAATAAGCTAATTGTGACACAGATTTCGTCGACCGTGTCCCCTTCGTTATTGACTGAAGAGAAAAGTTCCAGAAATACATTATCCTCTAGCGAAAGTATGTTTTGTGCGTCATGATTCATTTTTTTTTACACGAACTATTACTTAAAATTTTAAGGGAAAAAGTAATATTTTTAGAGAAAAACTGAAAGAACTGAAAAGAAAAAGAAAAGCAGGGATATATATATATATATATATATATATATATATATATATATATATATATATATATATATATATATATATATATATATATAGTGTTGGCAACGAGTACCCGGTTAACCGCTTAACCGTCGAACGATGCGAGTATCGGTTACTAAAACTGCTATTCAGTTGCTCGGATAAAAATACATTTCTCATATTAAATATGTATAAAATAATTTTTATGTTATTTGTAAATGTATATTGACACATTTCCCTATTTTAATTACCGTTAGGCTTGCCCTAGTGGTTCACAATAGGATCGATTTGTTTTGATTATTTTAATTGACGGCTTTAATTGCCAGTGGGTACACGTTTTGAAGACTGGGTTATAATTACCTCATTTAGACATGTGTTAGTCTGAGGAACATACTTTAACAAGATGCCGCTGCAAATATCTAAAGCGTGGAAATATTGTTAAAGAACGGCTAACTCTAAATCTGTCAAATTAATTTCAATTTATAAGAATCGGAGTTGTCGTATGCAGGTGGGACTACAAATATCCCGTTCTGCTAAATCACCGAAGATTGAAAAATAATTAGATATGTAACCAGTGATATGCATGAAATTCAACAAAAATTTAAAAAAAAAATTGCAAAGTGTTACAGGGTATGTTAATTCTCCTCGATCGCAACAAATGTCTTCTTCAGGTGTCGATAAAATTATTTTCTTAAACAAAAACAAATTACCCGTTTCAAGTGACATTTAAAATGAAAATACTTCGAAGATGTTGTGTTATTGGAGTTTGTATATGTAAATAAAGTTCATATATATAACATTTATTATCTATTTTCTATCAATATGTAAAAGGATGAGATTGATAATAAATACGGAAACTAAAATATAAAATCATCCGAGTAACCGGGTACTTGATCGGAAGATTAAGCGATTAACCGGTTACTAAAAATCGTCCGATTTGCCAACACTAATATATATATATATATATATATATATATATATATATATATATATATATATATATATATATATATATATATATATATATATATATATAAAGCACTAAAAAACCAGCAACACTGTGTTTTCTTTGTCCTGAGGAAGGGACAGGGCGTCCCGAAAATTTGACAATTTTTATTGTTCGTGTCGTTGGTCATTTTTAGTGTTTTATAAAGGGAAAAAAATAATATTTTTAGACAAAAACTGAAAGAACTGAAAAGAAAAAGAAAAGCAGGGATATATATATATATATATATATATATATATATATATATATATATATATATATATATATATATATATATATATATATATATATATATATATATATATATATATATATATATATATATATATATATATATATATATATATATATATATATATATATATATATATATATATATATATATATATATATATATATATATATATATATATATATATATATATATATATATATATATATATATATATATATATATATATATATATATATATATATATATATATATATATATATATATATATATATATATATATATATATATATATATATATATATATATATATATATATATATATATATATATATATATATATATATATATATATATATATATATATATATATATATATATATATATATATATATATATATATATATATATATATATATATATATATATATATATATATATATATATATATATATATATATATAATATATATATATATATATATATATATATATATATATATATATATATATATATATATATATATATATATATATATATATATATATATATATATATATATATATATATATATATATATATATATATATATATATATATATATATATATATATATATATATATATATATATATATATATATATATATATATATATATATATATATATATATATATATATATATATATATATATATATATATATATATATATATATATATATATATATATATATATATATATATATATATATATATATATATATATATATATATATATATATATATATATATATATATATATATATATATATATATATATATATATATATATATATATATATATATATATATATATATATATATATATATATATATATATATATATATATATATATATAAAGCAATAAAAATGACCAACGACACGAACAATAAAAATTGTCAAATTTTCGGGACGCCCTGTCCCTTCTTCGGGACAAAGAAAAATGTTAAAAAGTCATAAGAACAAAGGAAAAAAGATAAATAAAAACAACTAGCACTACTACTAAACTACTAAACACTATATATTTACAAACTTAGTTACATGTTGAATTAGAAATTTTTAAGAACACTATTAATGGAAGAAATCCGGACCGCTATGAAATACGTCCGGTCTATCGGGTATACTCGGGTGAAGTGCGATTTACATAATTGAACGAATTAATTATGCTAATTAATTACGACAATCAGTAAATCGTACATTGTTTCATTCTCTCAATGAGGCGTAACTATACTTGATTAAGAATAATCAAAGAAAAATAATATAGCAGGGATATTTTAAAATATGAATTATGATCTATTATAAATTTTGAAATATTTTAGGACTTATTATCGGGAAAAAATAATTAACAAAGGCGTAAACAATTCATAGTTATGTGGGTTGTTCGAGAGTTGGTGACGCAAATTAACTGTAGAGTTAACACTAAATTAAGAGAATAATCTTGTTTAGTATCTTCAGGAATTGGGTCTAGTTAACGTTCATTCTGGTGAAGTCATTCAGTTTGTTATTACCATTAGGGCGGAATGACTTCAATCTGTGCATCCAGAACTTTTCTTTGCTTTTTCTCTGGGCATCTGTCCATCTTGGGTTATGGTCAATCACCACTACTGTCATGTCCTCCCATTTGTGACCTTCAAGGTTGAAATGTTCCCCAACGGGTTCATTGAGTTTTTTGGTCCTAATGGTCTAACAGTGGTTATTGACTCTCCTGCGGAGATCTCCTGTTTCACCAATATACTGTTTGGAGCAAACTTTGCAACTGATGAGATAAATGCAGTTGTCAGTATGACAGGATAAGTTCCCTAATATTTTGTGGCTGCGGCCTGTAACAGGGCTGTTAAAACTGTCTGTGTCAGTGCTGTGCTTAAAAGAAGACATCTTCTGTCAGAGCAAAATTTAAAGCCCCGTTAGGTAATGGGTTGTCCAGTCTGGTTCTTACTACCATGTCCTTTAGGTTCCTTGGGCGCCTGTATGCAGTAAGGTAAAGATCCATACCACGTAAAATAACGTTATGTGACGTTATTCTCGTTTGTGACGTTATTACGTCAAACGCGCCCGACGCTTATTCTATCAAAAATGCCTGACGTCGATTTCACTTATTGTAAAAAAAAGGTACATTAATTTCCAAATAAAAGGCATAAATATACGATGTTCAGTTATTTTCCGGGATGCATGATCGAAGGAGAGTTTAAATTTAGATGATTCGTCAAACCGAAAGTACAACAAAGATGGCATGGAAGATTCATTGTCTCGAGTACAAGATAACTAAAAGACTTCGACAATCGGGTCGTTTTTTTGTCTCTGTAAGTTGAAGAAATACAGAGTAACAAATAAATGGTTCTCTTGTCGAAAGTCATTATCGTTTGCTTACATGTTTGTACATAGGCTTGGGAGCTTACATGTTTGTAGTACATAACCATTTTCGAACCACGTACGGCTCTGAAAGTATTCAGGTACCTAACTACTTTGCTTCAATATTAACTATATATTTCGATTTTTATAAGTCAATTTTAGCTCAATTTTCATGATTTTTTCACTGAAACATGCAGAATTATTCAAATTTTCTTATCTTAAATGATTAACAAAATGATACTTAAACTATTGAGAATAAATCATAAAATATTGTCATTTTCTTAACAAATTGAAGTCTAAAAATTTTTGTTTTGCACTTGCATAAAGATAAAACTCTACAACAAATTCTGCATTTTATGGTGTTTTAGACATTAAAAAGAAACAATAAATGACACTGCAAGAATATTTTAGAAAAATGTGTTTCCTAATGAAATATATAGTGGAAAAATAAAATTATGTTTGGCCAAGTACTGTACTTTGCTTCAATATTCCGATTTTTATATGTCGTTTTTCTCTTCTCGATTGTTTGAATTAAAATATCGATTGACTCAGGATTTTGAAAAAAAATTATGGAAAACTTTTTTTTTACAATGTATATATCATACATAAAACAGTTACTGCACAAATATTAATGCTCTGTTATTTGGTATATCCTTGCACTGAAACATAAAATAATTATTGATAAAAAAAAACCCAGAATATTTCATTTAAGTAGGAAAGGACATTGATACATTGACAAAAAAATTCCTTAATACACATAATATGTGACATATATGCTGAAAATTTGGAAAAATTTGTTTTAAAGCTAGTGCACAATAATCTTTAGCTATCATTTGTAGTGCTTTGGGTATACAATGTAGTGTATTGCTGCACATGTCATTAGACTGACAGGTGTCCTGGGTTCGATTCTCTGGAAGTTGAAAAAATACAGAGTAACAAATAAATGGTTCTCTTTTGTCGAAAGTCATTATCGTTTGCTTATATACTTGTACATAGTACATAACCATTTTCGAACCTTTTGGGCCTCTTGTTATATGTTTGCTAGAGCCAATTTCCAAATTGATGATAAAATTACATATTTCTCATCTACGGTATATACAATATGTATAATAAATGAGAAAAACATACGTCGAACAGACCAAGGGGTCTATATCAGATGGGGAATGGGGATATTTCTGTCTTCAAGCACCCGTGAATAGTATAGCAATAGGTATCAGTCGCTAATAAGATAATGTGCAATTTTATGCATTACCATGATTACTGTAATGATAGTTAGACTTAAACCCACAAATAACAATATGACAGTAACAAAGAAGGGAATACATGTATAAGATGATAAATAGGAATGCCTATGAGATCATAGAGGGTGATATAAAAAGGAATAAGGAAAAGGATAAAATTTCAATCCAACATTTCACAAAATCAACTCTGTTAGTTAAGCCGAGTGCTTACAATGTTATAATTATATGTACAATTAGGTTGTTTGTGCGTGGTTTAATCATGGATTAATCATTAAAAACAAAGATAACCAGTTTCAGTTTAGATTTTATGGATTTATGTCAAGATTGTAGCTTTTTATTTGAATGAAAAATTATTAATACTGTCTCTTAAAAGTTATGACAGTGTTTTTTTTTCAAAAACAAATCAATTTTCCAACATACAGAATTTATTGCATAATTACCTTGACCCTTTGATCACAAAATCAATAAGGGTCTCCCTCGAGCCACAGAGAGTTGCTGTGTAAAATTTCAATGCAAAGGCTTCTTGAAAGTGTTACAGACAGACAGAAAGACACACGGACAGATGCACAGACCTAAATTTAGTATCCCCACTTTCAGTGAAAGGGGAGACAATTATATAAGTTTTTTTTTGTTGATGTTAAACTTGGTTTATCAAGATACTTGTTTAAAAAAAAAATAGCATAACTTTCCCAGTGATTATTCAGTTCTTTCTTTTCCTACATAAATAGTTTTTGATATCATATTGAGCTTAATAATATTATACACCTACACATTTATCTATTTTAACATCAATATGCACTAAGCAACACAGTTCCAAAAAGCCAGATAATGTATTGGACCAGCATGCAAAACTTGTATCAAACCATTTTCCCCCAAATGAATGAAGAGTCCTTCCCAAACTTATGAGTTAGGACTTTGTGCTGTGTCATGTAGCATGATAAAAAGCTGGAGAAGAAAAAAATCTTTTTTTTTTAATTTCATTATTAGAATACAATTTTAAAGAAGTATAATTGAACTGCCTAAACTCCAATACAAGTCAAATTGAACCATCTTGGATGTCTTGATTAAGATTTTTTATTTTAGGCACAGAGCAACAGAAAAGAGTTTTTTTTAAACTAGACCAAGTTCATAATGCATGTATTATTCCTCAGGTACTTTTAATATACAAGTATACATACAAATTAAATATTCAGTACCTAAAATGATGTTCATCAGCTCAGACAATTTCAGGTTCGAGAATCTGTGTGTGTTTAAGGAGAGGGTCTGTGTCAAAACTCATAAAATATGGAACAAATGCTCACTGGATCCATATAAAAATATCACTTTAACATAGAACATTCTATTTACTCAGGGAGTTGTTGACTTTTAAAGCATCATACCAATGACTTTTCATACCAATTTTGCATAGATCAGTTTTTCCAAGGAGGGGTCCTGCCATCCAAGGTCACTTTTAGTAAAATTCACTGTTATCTTAGGACTTTCAGTAAGGTGGGATATTCTTGATGTTATGTATTTAGCCTCTAAAATTTACACAGCTTTCATTCATCGTTGAAATATATGTGGCCGGGATAGAAATTCAGGACATATAAGAAAGTAAGATTACCGGTAAGTTGTCTAATGATTGTCAACAATGATTAAAAGTACCTGATGTTATTAATTTTTTAACCAATGAAAATTTATTTGCCATTTGAAAGACACTAGTGCCGAGAATACTACGTCTTACTAAAAGTCCAAGGATGGCAGAGAATAATTGTACTGCTAGGTTAAGTATGTACATTTAATAATTCTGCAATGTCCATGGGAACACACACACTCACCACTAGATCCGCCATGAAAATTGCAATCAAAAAGCATCCTATAGAAATTATACTATGGAAACGAGAAAAAAAATATAAGTGCTGACAAAAATTATTGTGTAAGAGTGATTTTGACAGCTCGGTCAGAGTACATAAAACAACTATTTTTTTATTGTTTGACTTACTTAACCCTTTTAATTATGAACTCTTTCATATATTTATAAAACCTTATTGATTTTAAAAATACATAAATTACTTCACATTTTACCAATTAAATGACATAGCTTTAGTAATGATGCTCTCAATGCAATTCTAGTCATCAACTATGGAGCTTGAATTTATTAAACGAATTTGAGTTATGTACGGAAAACCTGGATCATTCAGTGCTAGAGTGTCCCTAGCTTAAGAAGGGGATCTCTGCCTTCCAAGGATATGATCGCCTGTAAGCACGGTGTTTTAAACAAACAAACATTACAAAGTGGAAACACTGAACATATTCATCTCCGCGTACATTAATTTGATCTATTTTATATGGTATGTGAATAAAAACATGATAAACAACGTTGAACCTTACTTGGACAGGTCCGAGCATTTCCTGAGATCAGAAACCAGACGTTAAAAAGATGTGGCAAACAAACCACTTATTTGTATCTAAGAATAGCGAGAAATGTATTACATAGACACAAAAAGTAGTAAAACGTGCCACTTCTCTAAATTTTTAATCAACTAAATCGCATCCAAACTACCCATGTTGAAATTGAAAGTATTTTCTTCTTTCACTTCCGTCACAACGTCACACATGCGCATTAACGGTTTATAGAATATTCCGAAGATTGAACCCGATTACTATTATGCTTGTGAATCGTGAAAACGAATTTTTGGCCGTCTATGCATTAAATATTCAACTTATGATTTAAACCATACTTATTACTGTTCTATTATCGATAGTTTCAAATATTTAAAGCGATTTTTACACCCAAATCCTAAAAGTATAGATGTTAAAAAGATTTTTCAAATTATCATTTTTCAGCAAATTTGGTTTAAAAATGTGAAATTTTCTTGTTTGATGCCCGCTGCCCCACTTAATTTTTATGCCATATAAGGGAGAGAACATTGGAAAATAATGTGTTAATTTTAAAAAGAAATCTGTAGTCAGAATATCAAGCAGCAATTTATTTTTACTAGTAATGAACTTTATAATTTTGAGCTAAATATGTTTAATTCGCCCTAGAAAGTAATATTAGGTGGATCAGCAGATTAAAAAAATAATTAAACATTTAAACAAGCATATTTTCTCTATGATTCATATGTTAAAAAAATTCTTTTGCTTTTAATTTTAGAAAGCTAGAATAAATATCTTAATTTCCGCATTTCCGTCATTTCACGAGACAATGTCTATTTTTAGTAACAATCCTTTCAAAAGGAGGCCCGGTTGACCCCAAAATTTACACTGATCTGGAAAGGACAAATACTCAGTTAAGATTCTGAAAAGTTTCAACAAAATCTGTAGTTCCGTTATTTCTATAGGATGGTATGGATCTTTACCTTAATGGGGATTCAAGTTTGTTCAAATAAAGGGCCACGCCCTCATTCAAGGGGAGATAATTGAGAATTAATGAAAATTTGGTGGCATATTCTAAAAATCTTCTTCTCAAGAACCACTGTGCCAGGAAAGATGAAACTTATGGGGAAACATCCTCAGGTAGTGTAGATTCAAGTTTGTTCAAATCATGACCCCCGGGGGTAGGGCGGGGCCAAAATGGCCGACCAAATATTTACATAGAAATATATAGGAAAATTCTTTAACAATCTTCTTCTCAAGAATGACAAAGCCATAATTCATCATATTTATATGGAAGCATGCTCATGTAGTGTAGATTCAATTTTGTTCAAATCAAGACCCCCGGGGGTAGGGCGGGGCCAAAATGGCCGACCAAAGTTTTACATAGAAATATATAGGAAAATTCTTTAAAAATCTTCTTCTCAAGAATTACAAAGCCATCATTCTTCATATATATATGGAAGCATGCTCAGGTAGTGTAGTTTCAAGTTTGTTCAATTCATGACCCCCGGGGGTAGAGCGGGGCCAAAATGGCCGACCAAAGTTTTACATAGAAATATATAGGAAAATTCTTTAAAAGTCTTCTTCTCAAGAATGACAAAGCCATAATTCATCATATTCATATGGGAGCATGCTCAGGTAATGTAGATTCAAGTTAGTTCAAATCATGACCCCCGGGGTAGGGCGGGGCCAAAATGTCCGACCAAAGTTTTACATAGAAATATATAGGAAAATTCTTTAAAAATCTTCTTCTCAAGAATGACAAATCCATAATTCATCATATTTATATGTAAGCATGCTCAAGTAGTGTAGATTCAAATTTGTTCAAATCATGACCCCCAGGGATAGGGCAGGGCCAAAATGGCTGACCAAAGTTTATAAAGATATATATAGGAAAATTCTTTAAAAATCATTTTCTAAGAAATAGCAAATCCATGATTGGTCATGGGACTACTTTTGGATTTAAACTTTACAATAAAAAGCCATTTTCTTCTTTTTCCTACCCTTAGTGCTCAGGTGAGCGATGTGGCCCATGGGCCTCTTGTTTAAAAATTATTTTCAGTATTCCTATCTAACTTTTAAAATCTTCTTTCAAAAAGATATAACCAATATCCCATTTGATTTTGTCCAATAATTCATGAGTTATTGAAGCTCATTTGACGATCCCCCCCAAAAGTGAAAATCAAAATCTCTCATCATCTTCAATGTTTCTCCTGCACAACTGTCAGGGCCTTATTTCTCCTCTGCATGGAATTCATCAGAGTGTTTATCTTTCAAACCCTGGCTATATTGGGCATGGGTAACCACGCTAAAAAATTAGTCAAACGACGCGCGCATGCACCAGTGAAAGGATTACAACAGTAAGTTAACCGGCGCAAAAAACCAAATTGCAGAATTGTTTTCTTTCGTTTTTCGTGTGAATGTATTGATTATGATAGTCTACTGTATAATGGACGGTTTTTGTGGTAGTAAGGAGGCGATTTAAGAGATGGCAGGATGAGTAGCCCGCACGTAATATGACTTTGTTTCGCATTAACGTCATCGTCACGGTTGATTGAAAACCATCCCAGGCCCTCTCTGACAACGGGTAACAAGTTTTATGGGGGGAAATTTACAAGAAACTGCCTAGTTAACCGTTGCTTCCCTTTTCAATTATTAGGCAATTCGAAAACAAGACCTCATGGAACTTCCGTAGACTGTACCAAGGATGCAAGAAATTTATATTGTCTCTAAATATTGAAAAACGATGTGCATACCTCAGGTGCATCAAATAGTGCAACAAGATATGTAGGCAAACTCGGCATCATCAGATTGCACGTGTTTTGGCCTTTTTAGCGTTTTTCCCTACGTAACGTGATACATTTTAGGGTTGAGTAATTCTGAACATTGATTTTGGTGCAGAGTAACTAAATTTCTCATCTGATCAATTTTCGTAATTTTCAGTCATCCTGTTAAAAATTTATCGAATATTATATTACCCTGCGTTTCTTTTTCCTTTCAGTATATATATATATATATATATATATATATATATATATATATATATATATATATATATATATATATATATATATATATATATATATATATATATATATATATATATATATAAAAAACTTTAAAACACTTTTCGAAAAGTGTTTTAAAGTTTTTTATTGTATTGACAAAAAGAGACTTTGGATATATATATATATATATATATACTGAAAGGAAAATTATTATTATTATTATTATTTTACAATACAAGGGCTGTTCAGAAATTATTGAGACACTTATTTCAACTCCATGAAGAGAGATAAATTCAGGAAAAGTTTGTCAACATTCTATAAAAAACGAATGAAACAATGCTACACAATTTTTTATTTAAGGATAAAAAGATAAATTTCGGTGAAATTCTTACAAAGTTTCACAATATAAAGTCAAAATAAAACTAACTAAAAAAAATTATATAGTCATATAAATTAAATTATTTTTAATCTTATTAAAGGTCCACCGAGGGTAAAACTTTGGTGTTAAATTTTTTTCAATATCTGATCTCGTGACTGCGCTGGGTACCCTACCAATGACGCGTTTATATACCACTTAAGAGACGAAACTTACCGAAAGTGAAATATTCCTTATTTGTATGATTTCTTAATGTTTGTGAAATCTATGTGCAAATTTTCAGCGACAGGCGTTCATTAGAAAGAAAAATGTACACGATGTCTCAATCATTTTCGAACAGCCCTTGTAGTTGTACATGTACAATGTACACAGCCTGTCTTAAAAACTCTTCAATCAAAATTAATATTGATTTGTAAGTTAGTCAGCTCGACAAATTAAGTTTTATTTTGGTTTTGATTTGATGATTTTTCAAAATTGAAGAAACTTTATTTATCTACTTTCATTTACGTATGTGCAGTAAAGGTGGGGTTAATGAATAATTAGCACCATATTCTACAATAATAATGGACCCTAGGCTCCGAAGAGACTTAGAATTTGTACATTACAATCACCATTTTTAGGTCAACTGAGTCACTCAAGTAACACACGTTTGCAAATTGAAAATAATACAACTTTAATCTTGTCCATTACTTTTGCACAGTGGTGCTAGGACTAATGAAATCAAATAATATTTCCCATGTTTATTCACTGTAACATTTTTTTCTCGAGTAAATCAAATATTATTTTTATTTTTACATTTTAGTTTGATTAACTTTTTTTTAAATGAACTTTGGTCATTATTGGTAATACGTGAAATTTACAGCAACAAATGTCTGTTTTATACACACATGAGCAGGTGCATTTCAATAAACAAAAATGATATAATGGACATCAAAAATGGGTACCGACATCATTTTGGGGGTAGTTCACATTGTTTAAAAGAAATATTTGATAGTTAAAAAAGTTTAATATTCAAAGGTCACCCAATATTTTGAAAAATAAGTGAAAACGACAGCGTGTAGGAATATCTAGCCAATTATTATTTTTAAAAAAATGTTCTTATCCATGTTTGTCTGAAATTCAAACAGATAATAAAACTTGAATCCATTTTGCTTTAAACCTTCAAAACGAATTTACGATGAGATACACATGACAAAAAAAGCAAAGCCCGGAAAAGAGCAAAGAATAGCTAGAGCACAAAAACAGATTTATATGCTATTTTCTTTAATATTAATGTTTGTTGCTTAGATTATTACTTGGGGAGTAATTTCAATTTCTGGAAGAGTCTAAAAAGCAAAATTTTTGCAAAAAAGTGAAAGGGTTATAACAGGAAGGAGCCAGTATAAGGAATCCAATAAATTAAATTAATTCATGACAGCGTCTAAACCTACAGGCCATGAAGAGTAAATGTATTTCGGGGTAAAAAAAATAATGTATTGTCACACCAACAATATTAGCCAGCACTTGAAACCTTTGACTTGTTTCATTTCCCAAACTTGAAAAAAAAAAAAACACCTTTCAAAAAGATCTGCAATATTCCAGTATACTAAGGGTCATTCTCAGAAATGTGTTCTAAACACACCTAGAAATTAAATAAAAATGTTACAGACATGTTTTTTTTTAATTTAAAGAGAATATTTTAGCTTAATCATTAAGACTAAATCATCGAAAATCGTTTTTTGTTTCTTCCCGAGCACCGATGACATTATTTATTGAATGTACCTCGTAAACCGAAAATGCATTAATTCTTTGAAAATCTTCTTCTCTGCTCCTAGATATCAAATAAACTAACTATACATAGTTATGATAAGCAAGAGTTCTTATTCCAAAATTGTGAATTTCATGGCCCCAGGGTCAGGGGTACCTTACAGGGGGTGGGGGTGGGGGTGGCTACTTATATACTGAAATTTTTGAATGTTTGAAATCTACTCCTGGGTATTAATCAAACATTTTTAGAGAAGCAAGGGTGTCTTTTCAAACATTGTGCAATGTGTTAGCCTAGGGTCAGGTGCTCATGTGAGGTAGGGGCACTTCTGATTATTGCTGAATATTGAAGCAATGGTGCATCTTTCAAAATTGTGAATGTCATAGCATCTAGCTTAAAACATGAACCATATTCAATCATTTGAAAGTTGTTGCATTATTCTCAGGTGACCTAAAAGGTACTTCGGCCTCTTGTTAATTCAAGCAGCAAAGTTACGGAGCACTTTTAAGATGGATTTAAAATGTCTTTCTATACACTTTCAAACATTGATTTTGTAAGTACAGTGTATCTGGATCCAGCTTTAGCAAATTATTTATCAGGATTCATTCTGCTTGACTTTTGTCAGAATTTTAGCCTTTGCGCTCATTTTTCTTCATTCTGATGCGGGTCCATCTAAAATATAGCATCAGTAAACTCAGTATTGCTACACGTATGTTGATTGCTCATTGTCTTTTGAGTATACAGATTTGATGGTTGAATATCTTTTTGTTGACAGCAACAACAAAAATAGGTTGTTAAAGGTCTGAATGCCCGGTCCTTAAAGAAACGTTTCGATGGTTATTTATTCTTATATCAATTTTCAGTTTACAAAATATATAATAATAATAATAATAATAATAATAATAATAATATATTGATTGATTTTTATATATAAAACACGTAACTTTGTACTTAATGAAATTTTTAAGGTAAAGAATCTTCAATCATGATACAGAATAACAATACAGGTGGGTCTTTACTGTATGCATACAGATGATCCTAAATTAAATGTGCGAAATAATTTTCAAAGAAGGCACGATTAATTCACAATAAATTACAGAGCATAAGACTGATCTTTTTTTCTTTTTTATGTTCTGGTATACAGATTCACCGTTAGCCTATGTGGGGACCGCCTTAGGAGGAGTGATATTTGGATCAATCGTAACATCCTTTGTCTGCATTTATCTCCTCAGAAGATCACAAAGAGACAGAAAAAGATATGTTGAAATTTGTTTTAGCATTAACGTGCAAAGTTTTCAATTCCATTTATTTTAAAAAAATATCTTCATTTGTCTATCAGTCAATTTTTCAATCACTTTCTCTCCCACTGTGTGAGAGAGAGGGCGAGGAAAGCTAATTTACAAGGTACATAAGCGATATGAAAAGAGCTCCATCATATTTTGTTCAAAAGTTGTATTCAATGTTATACTTTAATTTTAACAAAACATTTCATTTTGTTTTTGAAATGCAGCCCGTATTATGTGTAAAATGAAAATTAAACTTGAACATTGAAAAATGAAGTTAAGGAAAAGTGTAGCGCATGGAATACGCATGTACATATAAAAGTTTTGCACTTGTCATTAGCGCTTTGGTTATAATTCAAGCTTACAAAAATACCCCAATCCCCAAGATGAAGGCAAAGAGGTCAAATATGTTGGTACTTTAACAAAACCTTGTCAGAAGGAATACATTTGGAATACGAAATAGGGAAGCACTGACATCAAAAGTTGTAGGATTAGTTTCGGCGAAAGATAAGATAAATGGACTGATACATGTAGATAAGCCTATTATTAGACATACCCGGGTAGTCAGAAGGATAAACAAAACAAAACAAAACAAAAACTAAATACACCCGTATCTCTGATTTGTTTGGCATTATATATGTTTGTTCCATTTAGTTTCTATTTATCATTCTTGTATTTTTGTTTTTTTTTTACGATTAGAATGCAGGAAAAAGGGATTCATCAAATCCGAAATTACACTCACCATTACCTTTCAAAGCCATTGGGACAGGGTCATGGTAATAGTGGAAATGAAATATACTGCGAAATTGAAGATAAAAAGGTAAAACGCTACTTGATCATAAATTTTCCAAAGAAAGCCATAATGTCCTTTGATTGATTGATTGATTGATTGATTGATTAACGACCCTCTCCAGAATTTTTCACTCATATGGAGACGCCATCAATTGCCGGTGGATAGCGTCAAATTTTGTCCTATACATGTACTCAGCACTGAGGGACATTGAGCAGGGAAGGGTCTTTTTCGTGCCAGCCCCTACTGCGATACGGGATCTCGGTTTATACCTTCTAATCCGAATGACCGGTTTCTACGTCCCACAGTCAGATTCGAACCCAAGACGTAAGGATCAATTCCTTACGTTGCGACTCTAGAGCAGATGCTCTGAACACTGCGTCATACGGGCGGCGGATGTTCTATGTGATGTAAATCAAACCAATTAGTGAAAACGATTGTCCAAAATATACAGGATGATAAAAGAACCAAAGAGAGTCAATTAAGAAACTAAAAAGAAACAAACTTAAAGTTAACAGTTCTCAAAAGTCCATGTAAAATGTAAATGTAATCCTAAAATATAGAATTTATTCTAATGCAATGAGTATTTTGATAGCCCGGATACTCACCAACTTGCTAATTTCTTTTCATTATCCTTTCAACACTAAAACACTTATCTTATCCTCCGTCAATGTGTAAAAAGACCGTAAAACAGTTTGTCGTGTGTTGCCAACTTTATGACGTTTAATAATTTGTTTGAAATTCTCAAAAATATTATTAGAAATGACCTATAATTTAAAAAAAAAAACACTTAATATAAAGATGAGAAATAAACCAATTTTGTAAAGGGAGATATTCCAAATTTTCAGTAATTACCACTTAGAGTTAACAGTAAAATCAGGAAAATGGGTCTAAAACGCTAAATCATAAATTTAAACAACAAACAAAATGGCTGAGGCGGCGTGAAAGGAGATAAATAACAAACTTAAAAAAAAACTTACGTCCTCCAAGAATGTAGATGGAAGAAAAGTCAGAGTGTTGATTAGTCAATATCTGCCTGTCCTAAGACATGAAACAAAATGACCAATATTAAACACAGCTACATATATACAATATATCAGACTTTCACATTCAAGAGGCCCCGTGGTGATCCGGGTATGAATAGGTCCTCAGTACCCCATTGCTATTAAAAGGCGATTAAATGGGGCGGTCCTTTGGATGAGACAGTATAAACCGAGGCCCCATGTCACAGCAGGTGTGGCACAATAAAGACCCCTCCCTGCTCAAAGGCCGTAAGTGCTGAGCATAGGCCTAAATTTGCAGCCTTACACCGGCAATGGTGACGTCTCCATATCAGTGAAATATTCTGGAGAGGGACGTTAAACAGTATACAATCAATCAATCAATCAATCACATTCGTGAGGACACTTTTTGATTACAATAATACATTTTTAATTAAACTTAAATTTATTTATTTTATGGAAAAAGTATTTTGATACCCCGGTCACCCATAAATTTGCTAATTTCTTTCCATAATCATTTCAATACAAAAAGACACCATATCTTATCCTCCTTCAATGAGTAAAAAGCCACCCTTGCAAAAAGGTTCTTATGTTTGGTGGGTATTCACTTACCCGGGTTTAAAGGTATACTTATTGGTTGTTTTCATATCACCTAATAGCTACATTAAATCTCGTACCAATAATTGTTGTCAAACATGGCACTAGATTCCAATCAAAGTTAATCTAATTAAAGTCAGACTTCTTAGATCAACGCCGTATGCACTCTGTGTGACAAGACGCAGAGTAAATACGGCGTGGAACTAAGAATTCTGATTTTTATAAGATTGCAATTAAAGTATACCCACGATAGTATATAATGTATTAATTTTTTCATCTTTGCACCACAGCCGTTCTTGTTAAAATCATAGGGTCTTTTTTTATTAATCAAGATTCCAACTTTTGTCATTTATAGTCAAGACTTTCATTTCATTTTGGAGTTCTGAATATTGAAAAGGTATCTTGTTTTGTCATCTGATGCAGAATTTTTGATAAATGTTTTATAAGCTTTTTTTGGCATATTTTACAATTCCTTAGAAATCATTGAAACATTTGAAAATAACACTCATACACATGATAAAAATCACCTTACAAAATTTAACTTGTTAAGCTTTACAAAGTCAACATTTATCCCGAAACATTAAAAGTGGTACACCGATATGTTTAATCCAGAGATCTTTACATCATAGTTTTCTCAATCTTTTAGGGAAATTCAAAAGCCCTGTTTCATGAAACACCGACTAAGAAGAGTCAAACAGTCCCCGATACCAATGATGGTGTGTACAGCCACTTGAATGAAACGAATCAAGATGCAGCGGATAGAAGTGAGTACTACGATCACGTGAAACCATTGCAAGGATCGTCGGTAAATGTACCGACACCATCTCATGGATACGGCACTGTGACTGTTGTTAACGATGGAAATGTTAAACGTTCAGAGGATGGTGAATCCATTGATGATAAGGACAAATCAAGTGAAAAAGCCGCAGCAGATGAATATTTTGTACTAGAAAAAGTACAGTAATTTTTTCTCTCAGTTTTGAACCTCTTGGGATATTACGTTTCACAAACGTTGTCATTTTGTCAAATACGGATAACCCTATATGTGTACATGGTGAATTTTGATTTTATGTAGATATTTAATCCATTTCAAATTTATTCTACAGTATCTGTATGAGCATGTATGCTTAACACAAATTTAGCAATTGTGTTTTTTGTACACAATATTTTTAAATTTGCAGATAACCAATGAAAAGTATGCACTCAAATAAAATGTTGTAAGCTAAGGCAGACTAAAAAAAATACTCAAAGTTATTATGGATTTTCCAGTAATTAAATCCTGGTAGAAAATTGAAAGGCTTTGGAAAACCACCAACGGATGAAATTACATTGATGGAATAACATATGATGACAAATAGAGTATATTGCTTACAGTTGCCCCCCCCCCCACCCCCCCCCCCCGTCTTGTATTTATTCTTGCTACAAAGATTTTTTGTAAAGACTTTTGTTTGAGTTTCTTACCTATATTTTATTATGTTGCTGCATGTTACAACAACTTACGTTATATTGCAAGACATTTGATGTTTACATTTTGTTTAATATCACTGCCGTGTCTTGGCAATTATTTGATTATCTTGTATATTTCTATTTTGAATTTAAATGGAAATTAATATGCAAACCATGTTACTTTTTCTCTACATGAATGTTATTAAAAATACTAGTTTTACTTGTTTAATAAAATCTGTTTTCTTGATCACATTTCACAATAAATTTTTATTGAATTTTTTTATCAATAATATTTTTCTTCCTTCGTCCTCACCCCTATTTGATTTGCTTCTGAGATTACAGAGAACAAAAATAAAAGATATAGTGATAAAGTGTTTTCTTTTTTAAGTGTTTATCCTACCGATTCAATATCCGTCACAAAGTTTGACATTTGATACAGGTGTATATAACAAATATAATAGTGAAATATTTAATATTCAATATAAGATATATGTCAGCTAATACTTCCGGAATTTGCCAACAAATAAAATTATTATCAATGCCAACACAAATTTGTATCCACTTGTCACTTAATTTAATATTAAAATGCTTTAGCCCTTTATAAAATATGAATGATTATTTCAACACCGAGAAATAAAATGTGCATAGGAAGAAATCTGTAATGAATGAATTTTAATATTAGCATCAAATATATCAAAAATATTCGTTTTATTAAAGCACGTAAACCCCTAGTCACAATTTAGGTTATGAAAAGTAATGTTTTATTTTATAGCAATAACATGGAGTTGTCACATACTATGTCGTTAAATATATTACTTAGGATTCCTGGGGGAACGAAGGCACTAAAAATTAAAGGAAACGTTATTTTTTTCCCTTAAAAGGTTCAAGCCTCCGTGTGTATGTAAAGGGAATAAAAAGAAAGGTATGAAGTCAAAAGTAAAAAAAAAAAGGGAGTCACACAAGGTACGTTTGCATTTTCTTATATATATTATTATTATTTAAATCTTTGAGAAATCTATTCATGGAATATATTAGGTGAAAACGGTTTTTGTAGAAATAAATAAAACAATACATGACCCCTAAACTCTGACTTTTTCTGTAATGTCGTGGAACCTATAGTTATATGTATTTCCGTTCAACTGATTTTTTCTCATTTTTAGATATTAAGATAAATGCTCCTACAAAAAATGCGAAGACATTATGGACACCTAGTCGACATATTTTACAAAAATAATACTTAATTTTTATTGTTTTGTTTGCTTTTGTTGTCATGCTGTGTGGATTTGTAGTGGTGTCACAAGCATACATTTATCGACAGATTGAATGGTGCAGAGGTAAAAGGGAAACATATCATGTAGTGTGATACTTAAGTTACAGCTTGATTAAAATTAAATATGTTATTATATGTACAATTGCAACCAGATTGATAATAATAATTCCATGAACTCTAACCATCTATCAATTGCAGAAAGGGATGAAGAAACCTGTTCAGGTATTTCAAACTTGATTCTTTTAAACTACATTGGAAATTGTTTTGAATGCCATTTTCTTCTATACTCATGTGTAGTGCATTGTGATATACGCAGAGAAACTCGCGCTTTAATGACGTCAAAATGAGGACCCAGCGACGTTTATAAAAAGGGTAGCAAGAAATTCAAATTTTGAGTGTATTTTGGTTTATTTAAATGTGTAAAATGTAAATATAAAGAATTTGCTTTGTGTGAGTAATTGTTGTGTAGATCACACAAACTTGTCACGTAGGTATCTTTCATTAAGTGCGTTAAATTAAACTTCATAATCGTTGATTTTTATATTTCACCACAATATAGATTAATTAACAAATGTTTATATTTTATGAGAGGATTCAGATAAATTAAAAATAATCATGACGACAATTCTTAGGCCTACATTATCAAGAAACACTTATAAGGATTTAATGAGAACTATAAAAATGTTTAAAAAACATTTAATTCCTTGATATTCGTGAACTCGACAATCTAGAATGAAGTAAGACATAATAGATATTTCGAATTCTGAATTTGATATGATGTTCAAATCTTAGAAAGATATTGACATGATTGGTGCATAAAATTATATTGAAGAACAAACCTGATCTCTAACATTGTTCCAAATCTCTCTGTCTAGATGAAATAATGATAAAATTGCTTTTGAATTCTAAATGCTTATAACTTAAAAGTAGGCTTAATCTAATCTTAAAAGTTATTGCTTTTTTATCTATATAGACTTCTTGTATGGACATCTTGTCGGAGCGACTATTGTTGGTATATTAAGTGGATCAATAGCAACAGGATTCTTAATTATCTTCATACAAAGACGAACCCAATTGCAGAACAGGTACATGTAATTTGCTATCTACTGTCTTCTAATAAACATTTGCATTTGAGGCTCTGACCTTAACAAAATTACTTATTATGTGTTGTTTTCTTTTTAAAAGATCAGGAAAAGAGAATTCCAAGATTTCCAGAATCCTTCTAATCGGACAGATGAAGATAACTTTCGTAAAGAACTTCACGGCGAACATGAAATTATGGAGAGTGTAGTTGATAGTGAAATTAACGACAATAAAGGTAGTAGTTACCCCATATAATACTGTTGGTTATGTGCAGATACCCGATGGGCGTGGTTATAATGACATGAGGGTGTGGAGCTCCCGAGTTGTCATTAATTACCACGCCCATCGGGTATCTGCACATAATCAACAGTATTATACGGGGTAAATGATTTGTACCATAGTTTTCAAAAATCATTCATATGTAAGTAAGCTTAAGAATTGGTCGGACTGGTTCGTATGATTAAAACATTTAGTGTTTGGTTTCAATGATACATGTGGATTTTATATGATTTTACGCTCCTTCGTGGCATAATGACCACCTCCATCGAAAACTGGGTAAGTGATTTGTATACAATACTTTTCAAAAATTGATCGTATATGTTGTTTAGCGTTCTCGAGAAGTTTTTACTCATGTGGAGACGCCATGTCATATGCCGATGGAGAGCTACAAATTTTGTCCTTTACTTGGCACTCAGAGTCATTGAGCAGTGAGTGATCTTCTTCGTGCCAACACCTTCTGCGACACGGGACGTCTGTTAATACGGTATAAACATCCCACAGTGGGATTCGACTCCTTAGTTCTGGACTCTAGGGCAGGCGCTCTAACCACTGCACCACGCGGGCTACATAAAAATTAAACAAATCTCAGTCTGTTTAAGAGTGCATTTCAATAGCAAACATAGTTAGTAACCACTATTGAAATATGACCACTTTTGATTACTAGTGGTTACTAACTATGTTTGCTATTGAAATACACTTTCAATCACTATTGATATAATTATTTCAATAGTGGTCGTTATTTCAATAGTGGTTGCCATACTGCTCTCCGAACCCTTATAACTCAAAAGCGGACTGTTTGAAAAAATTCTTTCAAAAATCGATTTGTTCGGTTTGAAAATCAGATAAGATGAATTCATCTTTGTATTAATGAATTATTGATTGTAAGTCCCGAGTAAGACAACATTTGCGTTTTACTTGCTCATATTGATTCAATTAACCGGAGTTATGTTTTCAATATTTAAATTAAAATATTTTCTTCAAGATGCATTCTTTTGTTCTCTTTGGCTTCTGAATTTAAGAAGAAAAAAAGATAAAAAAAATACCCGGTAATGCTGATATCAGGAACGATACTGAACACACACAAAAAATATCCAAAAGAAATATTAATGTAATAGTGATTAGTTTTATGTTGTTTTAATTATTATAATATTCAAATGTATAATTTATTACTTATACATTATGAATATGCCACAACTGATTTTAAACTCTGAAGTGAATGTATTATTAAATTTGTGTGTCAAACAAATAATTTAAACTCAAACATTGAAACCTTTCATTAAAATAATTTAGCAAATAAAATACTTTCTAAAAATTAAATAAGACAAACTAAATGAAATAAAATAAACAATCAGCTAAAACTTTAGATCCACTCCTTTTCTATTTCTACACCTGTAATAAGCTACCTGAGTAGAATTCAATATCCTTAAATCCTATTGGTCAAGACTTTTACCTCCAAATTCTGGACAACAGACAAAGACATTCAGCTTATTGATTCCAGACTGGAAAGACTTAGATTTCTAAATATCTTACAAACAGTTAACTTGATTTAAATGTGACCTGGTCACCAGCTACTAATATGTAAGTAACTTATTTACTTCTTATTAATGAAATATATTTCAAAGTGTGTGAATTTATCTGAAATTAATAAATTAAGGAAATATTGAGTGTGTAAGAGTTGAGAGTGAATGAAATTATTTTATTACAGTTTAAACAATGATACAGTTCCTGGAGTAATGTAAATCAAAGTTACCAGGCACTCTGTTCCATAAACAGGTACATTTCATATTTTTACAAATGTACTTATCATTTTTATATATTCCTAATTAAGAAGTGGACTTAAAATTCACTTAATGATTGTAATAATGAATGTTAAACATTTCAATATATGTTTCAAAGGAATATATATGAATTGTACAAGTATAAATGTAGATTTTTATAAAATGCTGTGAAAAGGGGAATAACTCTTTCAAAGTATGCATTGTAAGAATTAATGTACAATGTATTGTGATTTTATGAATACTTTATGTTTATAGAATTGTCATTTTGATTATATAAAACTGTACTAATATTATTTATATGTATATTTACAGGGTATTATATACAGTATATTATCTCTTGATAATACCAACAATAAAATCATCAAACGAACCCGCAGGTGCCATGTGCTTATTAAAGAATCCGTCAGGATACACAATTGACCCCTGTTACATTAATGTTATCCGACTTAGTACTGATACTTATTTTTGTAGAAATTTGACCGGCGACAACCCATTGCATTGAAATGGAAATTAAAAACTAAACGTCCCCAACCAGGCCCTGTCTGTAGTTTATAATTATATGCTCTGACTAATAGACGAAAAAAGTTCTTGCTATTATTAAATAACTACATGTAAACAATTTAAGTATTGTTCTAAAGTTTGGTCTCCAATTTAAACATTGGGTACTCAAGGTTCATAATTCTATTAATAGGCCTTGCCATGGTGCCTATAAACAAAAGTACAGTCAAATAATAGATTATATTCGAATGATTGTAAAATAATTCCAAAAAATATGTTCGAGCAAATGTCCCGGAAAAATCAAATATTTTCAATATTTTTGTTTCACTAATATTATTTAAAAATAAGCATGTATTAAAATGTCTCCTTTAACATAATTTATAGAAATTTCATTAAATGTATCTATAAATAATAGAGTTTTCCCGCGTTTCGGAGAATAGCGGGAAAACGTTGTATGATAGCAACGTGTTTGAATAGCTATGCGTAGTAATACAAGGCGGGCCATAGGAAGGCCAGTATAAAGGGTCAGTGGCGTAAAGTTAAGGTCATTCTAAGCCAGTCTTTCTCAGTGCACGGAGCACTATTTTTCTCGGGCAGCATGGCGAACGACGAGCTACTACAACGAGTTTCGGAGATAATGGACTCCAAATTATCATCTTTCGAGCAAAAAATAACGAAACAGCAAAGACAATAACATGAGCAACAGCTTTCTAAACTTCAAGCAGCAAACGACAAGGCTTTTGTCTTTAAACGAAAGGGAAACGAGGCTCAGTACAAATTTAACAACAGCATTAGAGACAAGCTGGTAGAGGCCAACACGGGTCTGAGCGAAGGGGAGCCAGAAGTAGCCTTTAATTGCATTTCCTCAGGTATAGAGCTTCTTCATCAGCGACAAAAATTAATTAAATTAGCAGACTCATCCAAGACGGGATGGCGCACCGTTCAAGAATACACGCAGCACGAATTAGCGTCTGACGAGGAGGATGAAAAACGAATTTTGAAGGCAGAAATAAGGGCCGAAAAGAAGTTGAAAGAGGAGCGGATCCAAAAGGCTAGAGCGGCCAGACGCATCAACCCATACCCGGAGAAGTCCAACAGCGCACAAAATCAGACCAAGTCATACGAGGGCAGCAAAAAGTCGGGGACATGCTTTAAATGCGGTTTCGCCGGTCATTGGGCAAAGGAATGCACCAGCAACAGCAAAGAGACAAGCTCTAAGTTAAGTAATTTAGATAGTATTGCTCAAAATATATGCAGTAATCAAGAAAGTGTATTATCTAAGATTAGTGTTTTAGATAGAAAAACGAATGTATGCCGTTTTGTGGCCACTGTAGATGAAAATGTCAGTCCAGTTGGACGTTTGAGAAGTCATTTGACAAAATGGGTAGAAATAAAAACCGATAAGTACATTTTAGATGTAATAGTAAACGGATACAAGATTCCATTTAAAACTATTCCAGAGAGTGTTTGTTTGGACAATAACAAATCTGCTAGGGATAATGTCAAAATTGTTTATTCCGAGATTCAAAAGCTCATTGACAAAGGTTGCGTAACACAGGTAAGGAATGTTCCTTTTGTTGTTAATCCTTTGACTCTTGCTTTCAACAAAACAGGTAAACCTCGCTTAGTGTTAGACTGTAGGCATATCAATGCTTGTATTCATGATTTTTCGTTCAGAATGGAAGATGTTAAAGTTGCAAGAGAAATTTTTCAAAAAGGGGATTTTTTATTTAGCTTCGATTTAAAATCAGCGTATCGTCACATTGAAATTTTTGAACAGCATAGACAATATCTAGGTTTTCAATGGGAAATCAATGGTGCTATCAAATATTTTGTTTTCAATGTATTACCATTCGGCATTTCTTCAGCAGCTCTTATTTTTACAAAACTTATGAGAAAAGTAGTCCAGTATTGGAGATCCCTGAGTTTTCAGGTTGTCATGTATTTGGACGATGGCTTAGCTGGATGTAGTAATTTTGATGACGCATTTTTACTTAGCGATATTATCAAAAGAGACTTAACAGAGTTGGGATTTATTATTGCAGATTCAAAAAGTGTCTGGTACCCACAGCAAAATATAGTATGGTTAGGTTTTAAATGGGATACGGTTAACGGTGTCTTGAAAGTAACCTCAGAGAGAATTAATAAGCTTCTCAGGTGTATCGAGGAAATTTTATTTAAGACTCAATCTGGGTACATATGCTATCTGGTGAAATCAATAGCTAGTATTGTGGGTCAGATCATATCTATGGAAGCCGCTATAGGACATGCGGTTCGTTTCAACACTAGATATTTATATCAAGACATATTGACAAGATACAGTTGGAATTCAAGTATTAAACTAAGTGATCAATCGTTAGGAGAACTGATATTTTGGAGAGACAATGCAGTGTCAATTAATGGTAAGGAAATTAAGACTTGCAGTGAATCTTCAGATTTAAAGGTTTTTAGCGACGCTTCTGATTCAGGTTTTGGGGCTTATGTAGAAAATTCAGAGATTACAGAGGTACTAGGTCTCTGGACAGGAGAGGAATCCTTGAAAAGTTCTACGTGGAGGGAACTAGAAGCAATTAACAGGTGTTTGAATACTATAGGGGAAAGTATTCAGGGCAAAAACGTAGCATGGTATACTGACAGCAAAAGTGCTTGCAGAATTTTGGAAGTCGGTAGTAGAAAGTCTCATTTGCATGATATTGCTGTTAAAATAAATGAAAAAATTCTGAATTCACAAATAGTGTTTGATATAAATTGGGTGCCAAGAGGCAAAAACATTCAAGCAGACTTGCTTAGTAGATGTTTTGATAGTGATGACTGGGGAATAAAAAATAGTGTTTTTCAAACTATTGACAATTGTTGGGGCATACACTCATGCGATAGGTTTGCAACAGACTATAATACTAAATGTATTAAATTTAATTCAAGGTGGTGGTGCCCAGATACCAGTGGGATAGACGCTTTTAAGCATTTCTGGGGTAATGACAATAATTGGTTGGTTCCGCCCCCTAGGTTGGTTTGTAAGACAATAAACAAACTGAAACAAGACAAAGGAAAGGGTACTCTTATTATTCCTCAATGGAAATCTTCCCCATTTTGGCCTTTATTACGCAAAGGGGATGATTGGGATTATTTTATTAAGGGAGTGAAGAAGGTCAATTCTTTGATAACTGAAAGAGGTAGAGGGGCAAATGGTATATTTGGAGGTCACAAAGTATTTGACATGGTTGCATTACGAATCGAATTTTAGATTCATGTTAATAATATACAATTTGTCATTTATTTATTTTTCAGAGCTAAACGTTCTAAAGAGTGTGCAGGACAGTTTGATTTCATCAGGTGTGGACCTTTCATCTCCAGACAATGCAATGTTAGCAGCAAAAATGTGTGAATATATCATGAAATCTAGAAGTGTGAACACCAGCAAGAAATATATTTCATCATTCAGCAGATGGTCAAAATTCATCGCAAACAAAGGAAAATCAGCTATACCGGCCAATCCATTTCACATTTCCCTGTATCTCACTCACTTACTGCACATCGGTTGTTCTTTCCACGTCATTTCCAGTGCTGTATATGCTATTAAGTGGGCCCATTCTATTTTAGGCCATAAGGATCCAACAGAACACTCCTTCATTAAAAATTTATTAGAGGCTTCCAAGCGTAATAACAAACCTAAAGTTATAAAAAAGGAAATCGTCACAGCCAGTGATTTAATTTTATTGTGTGATTCTAATGTCAACAGCACAAATTTGTTAGAAGTGCGTGATCTGTGTATGATTCTTCTTTCTTTTGCTGGATTTTTACGTTTCGAGGAGCTTAGTTCTCTCCATTGTTCAGATTTAACTTTCATGGACGGATATGTGAAAATTTCCATCAACAAAAGCAAAACCGATCAATATAGACAAGGAAACGAAATTTTAATATCTGCTGGTGTTACCTCGGCTTGTCCAGTTAAAATGTTAAATCGTTATATATCTTTAGGAAGTATAGACATTTCTTCTGCTCACTTTTTGTTCAAGTCCGTGTTTAAATCTAAAGACGGTTTAAAGTTAATATACAAAGACAAAAAACTTAGTTATACCAGGGCCAGGGAGTGCATTTTGTCAAAACTTAAATCCGTTATGGGAAACATCAATATTGGTCTTCATTCTCTGCGTTCAGGAGGAGCGACGGCTGCAGCAAATTGCAAAGTAAACGAGCGATGTTGGAAGAAACATGGTAGATGGGCATCAGATTCGTCCAAAGATGGATACGTGAAAGACAGCCTAGAAAGTAGACTTTCTGTTTCGAAAAATTTAGGATTATGACTTGTGATTTTTTTCTTTGGTAAATGAAATATGTTTGTAAAAAAAAAAAAAAAAAAAAAGTTTTATATCATATATATTTCATAATATCTTGCATTTTTGTTGAGTTTTTTCATAGCGTTTACAGCTTTTGCTTACTTTTGAACATTTTATTCTAAGCTTGTCTGGCTCACACCTATGTTGTGTTGTGTTTATATAGAGAAAAGGGGGGGGGGTGGATAGTATTCTTATAAGTGTATATTATACTAGAGTTTTCCAGCGTTTCGGAGAATAGCGGGAAAACGTTGTATGATAGCAACGTGTTTGAATAGCTATGCGTAGTAATACAAGGCGGGCCATAGGAAGGCCAGTATAAAGGGTCAGTGGCGTAAAGTTAAGGTCATTCTAAGCCAGTCTTTCTCAGTGCACGGAGCACTATTTTTTTCTGATTTTTTTTTGAAGAGATTGTTTAAATTCAAATATATATTTGTATTTTTCTTTTCCTTTTTTATATGAATAAGTCCGATATTCACCCCTAGACATTACTTAACACTTGCGTTCGGACACAGGTTTCCATAGTTTTTTCATATATTTTATCTATGGTTTTTCCTGGGCGGTTTTTAATGTCGATTATGGGGAAATTTTGCATAATTGTTTATGTCATGGTTTATTTAAATAATAAGGATTTGTCAATCTGTCTTGCTACATAAGAATGTTAATAAAATTATTAAAAGCCGGCTGCCTGCAAAGCTTGTCTGGCTCACACCTATGTTGTGTTGTGTTTATATAGAGAAAAGGGGGGGGGGTGGATAGTATTCTTATAAGTGTATATTATACCAATTTTTTATCTTTGGTAACAAATACATATATCTATCGGCGCAACACCAATGACGTCAAAACATCGTTGGAGATTTTTGAATTAGCTCAGGAATTGTGCATCTTTTAAAATTCCTTTGAAGTATAATTTCAAACAATTAACACCGATCATAAACTTTACTCCTCAAATACTATAAACGATACTGTGGTGTATATCTATAAAGTACAGCTCTTTACCCATTTCAGTCTGTCGTCATTTTCGTTGGTCAACCAAACTCTTCTTTCATTTGGTAACCAGTTTATTCATCTTTAAACTCTTATACTATGCAAAACCTGTAATCAATACGAATGCATTTGAGTTATTATTTTGTTGCGTACGAACAGGACCCGGAATCACGATGCAGACATAAACTTAAGACACATTTTCTATCGCCTGTAAAATATATATCAACTGTTGGTTTTATAGCTTGTTGAACAACTATTAGCTTTAATTTATCTTTAAAAACAACAAAAACAAAACAAAGGAAATTGAAAATTAATTTTATTCTAAAAACTTATAAATACATATAAGGAAAAAAAGAACAGCTTAAGAAATAAAAAAAATGGACAAAAACGATGCATTGTTATAATAGAAACTATCGTCTTCTGAAGAACCTACTGCAACAAATCCTTCGGAGTTCATTTCTTAATTTGAGGTCAAAAATCCAGTAAACATATGGATTGGCAATGTGGTTCAAAAGGTTAAAACGCAGACAGAATACGTAAATATTTGCCAGGTATCCATTTCTCGCAAAACTGTGGATTTGCGTCACCAGGGACGTTAGATAAGACACTACATATATCACAATGATAACAAGAAACATGACACTGATATTCCTTGTATCTTTTTGTTCCCTGCTTTTATCAATTCTCAAAGGTTTATTTGACTCCGTATCAGTCTCTAGTGGAGAATCCATGGCTGTATTTCTTCCAATAGGCGAAATATGCATTTCATTGAAATCCGTTTCAATATTTCTCCAAGTTATCTTTTTTGTTCGATTTTGCCTGCAAGAATAGGGTCTTTCATAGATGGTTTTGATGACGGGAATATACAATAGAGATGTGACGACTATGTTTATTAAGGAAAGAAGTAGCAAAATGCCCAGATAAACTGCAATAACAATAGAATTATCCGAGTTGTGATCAGTAAAGCATAGAGGTAGATTGCCAGTGAAATCAAGTGACTTGCCTTGAGACATTCTTTCAAATTTCAAAACTGGAGATGCATATCCGACTGAGATCAAAAACAGAATCAAGATGGCAATTTTCTTACACTTTTTGGTCATTTGTAGACAAAACGGACGACGAATCGCTATATATCTCTCCAATGCTATAGCGAAGATCAGATGAGAAGAAAATACACCTGTCAACACAATTACAAACGTCATCATCTTACAAGATAAAAAGCTAGGGTAAATGTTATGCATGACGTTGTTCAAGTAAAATTGCGTAAGGATCGACACACATCCCCCAAGATCAACTATCGCTAGAATTGGTATGAAAAATCTGGAACCGCTTTTGTTTTCCACATATTTTGTGTACATTATAATAGCAAGACAGTTCTCAAACATTGCAAAGGCAGCAGCAATTAATTGTAGAATCGTATTAGGTTGTAACTTTTCAAAATATTCCTCGGACAATGTCTGTTCATCCGCCATGTCTAAATTTAAAGTTAATACAAGACCACAGCTTATTTTATCCTATGATGAAGAGGTGTGATTATAATCGAACAACTGGGACTACCTATATAAAAGAAAACAGATGAGTCAGTTTCCTAAAAATTAGAGTAGCACTGAACAAGCAATAATACAGTCAATATCCCTCTCGTACGTCCCCGTCCCTTGAAATATAAATCAAAGACATAGCCGAAAAAACAGGAAATATTAAACAATTATTTGTAACCCTTTTAGTACTGAATTTCTATTTTTCATGCAGTCGAAGATTCGGGGGTATATAGTTTTATCGTGCCCATCTGTCCAAACGTTTGATTGGTTTAGACTATGGATTTCATGTTTGACAAGTGTATTCTTTGTAACAAAAACCTTCTTTGGGTACCATTAGAAGGGTTAGAAAGAAAGTTTAACCTTCGCTATTAGTTGTCATGCGGGGCATCTGTTTTCACAAACATATCTATTTTTTTTTAATTAATTTTATAATTTTGTTTTGATTTTTTTTTAATATAATATTTTAACTATTTTTTCCATCATTGATTTTTGTAATTATATATGAAATTTAATATATATTTATTTTTTAAAATAATTTGTTTTATTAAGAGGATAAACTAAAAGGAATTGCATTTTTTTAAATACTTAAGTTAACTTAGGTTCATGGATACTATGATAAGAGAAATAAGTCTTACAGGTAAGGACATATTTTTTGTCACCCGCTTTCGCGAAAGCGAGGGGACATTAAATCTCATTCGTCTGTCCGTCTGTCAGTCTGTCCGTCACAAAAACTTTAACCTTGCCCATAACTTTTGATTTAGTGGAGCTATGACTTTCATATTTCACATGTGTATTCCTTGTGACAAGACCTTTCTTTGGGTACCACCAAATTTGACCTTTTGACCTTGACCTTGGAGTTTGACCCACTTTTACACAAAAATTCCAAACTTTTACTTTGGCCATAACTTTTGAAAAGTAGGCAATAGGACTTTCATATTTCACATATGTATTGTTTGTGGCAAGACCTTTCATTGGATAACAACAACCTTGACCTTTTGACCTTGACCTTGTAGATTTACTTACTTATGAAAAACACGTTAACCTTGACCATAACTTTTGAACGATGAGGACTAAGGCTTTCGTACTTCACATATGTAATTCTTGTGAGAAGACCTTTCATTGGATACCAATAACTTTTACCCTTTGACCTTGACCTTGGAGTTTTAACTAATTTTTAAAAACTTTAACCTTGATTACAACTTTTAAACAGTAGATACTAGGACTTTTATATATTTCACATATGTATTCGTTGTGGCAAGACATTTCATTGGATACAAACATCCTTGACCTTTTGACCTTGACCTTTGAGATTTGCGTACTTTTGAAAAAACTTTAACCTTGACCATAACTTTTGAACAGTAAGGGCTAGGGCTTTCAAACTTTTCATATATAATCCTTGTGAGAAAACCGTAAATTGGATATCATCAACTTTGACCCTTTGACCTTGACCTTGGAGTTGACCTACTTTTAAAAAACGTTTTACTTTGCCCATAACTTTTTAACGGTCAGGATTAGGGATTCATCCTTAAAAAAAATCAACTTCAATGTTACTTTCTAAATAAATGACATATGATAGGATGTTCATATTACACACAATATGTCATAAAAAATAACATCTCATCCACAAAAACACCGAAAGCGGGGGACCACAATTCTTTGAATTTGCTTGTTTATTATTATGTTTTATAGACTTGCCAATTTGAAGTGTCTCGTTTGTCAAATTTTGCCCCGCAACATCTGAAATAAATGCTTTTTTTTAATTAAAGAATAAGAGAAGAGAAAATGTGTTCAATAATTCTGTTGTTTATCAGCTAAACAGATTTGTATTATTTTGGATGAATATTTAGCACAGAGTATTACTGTGAAAAATAAACTTGTTTATATACTGAATGTAAACCTATAGGGTTTGAGACAATTATTTTAATCAAGAAAATAAAATAACCTTATTAGATTGTACTCATGATAGAGTGAACTGACCTGTAATCCTATTGGGAAGTGAAAGTGTAATACATAACCGTAAAAGTAAACAAACCCGTTAATAGGATTAAGGACACTGTAATCAACCAGGATCTTTATCAATCTCCGGACATCAATACAGGAAGAGCAACGGAACATTGAAAAAACTTATTTTAACATTATATTGACGTTTGCACAATGCCAGGACACTGAATTGAAGCTTATGAATTATATTATAATTTATTTTATAAAGTTCTAGGATTTTGACCAAATTTATTGTATGACTTGTTTCCTTGAATCTGATTTGTTTGTTTCATATGTAAATGAGTATCATGTATTGCACATTATAAAATGACAGTCTAACTTTACTAAGCGCTCACTCTCTCGTTCTCATCTGGGCCGCACTTCTCAGAGCGGGGCTCTTCGGAGCTACGTTCAAGGAGGGATCGTGAGACACTATACGATCACAAGCCATTTTACGATCGGTCTCCTTTGCTCTTAACCACTATACGATCATTGTTTGTATTCTCTAATAATTTCACTACTGTTAAATAAACTTTTAGAAAGACTTTTTCTTTGTCATTGGTTCACAAGACCAATTTGGTGCCGTGACCAGGATGTGCGAGGTACTGGAAGATATCAAACGTAGAAGGAAAACGTGTTTATGTTTTTAGTATAAGACTTAAATTGGAAATCACAAGAAGTCGTGGAAATGAAGAATACGACAGGTGATAACAGTCAATTAGACACTGTTTACAAATGAAGACGACGCTGGAAACTAATGGTGTACATGTGATTGATTGCTGTTGCAGTATTTTACGAATTTATCATAGCTTTTGTTAATTACAATTTCCGATCTACGAGAAAATAAGATGCGAGACTAAAATTATATAAAACGTACATTTATAAGGTATACTTATGACTTTTTATAATCACCGGGAGTGTTTCCATTCCACGTACGAACTGATAATGGGTAACAACTTGCATCATCATCAGCAATCCTGCTTAATCTAAGGAACAGAAAAGTACACATCCAATATGAGTGAAATAAAAGTGAACTTTTGTATATCCATAATTTAATATAACTAAATGTATATAAATTATAATCCACCGTATTCGTTTATCCTTTTGATACTACTTAGTATATAGCAGTGAAAACACTTGAACAAGAAGAGAACCTTGAAACGCGTTTTACATCCAATGACCATGATGAACATATTGCGATTAATTATGTTAACCATTTGTGAGTGTTCCCGATTTTGCGAAGGCTTTACATAATCTGTTTCCTATTACAGTCCCGTGAACCAAGTAAAAATTATACTCTTGTTTTAGTTCAAAAGTTTCCTGCTGAAATTTCTTATTACATTGGGACGGATGTAAACCTATAGGGTTTGAGACAATTATTTTAATCAAGAAAATAAAATATGCTTATTAAAATGTACTCATGATAGAGTGCACTGACCTATAATCCAATTGGGAAGTGAATGTGTAAAACATTTCCGTAAAAGTAAACAAACCCGTTAATGGGATTAAGGACACTGTAATCAACCAGGATGTTTATCTATCTTCGGACATCAATACAGGAAGAGTAACGGAACATTGAAAAAACTTATTTTAACATTATATTAACGTTTGCACAATGCCAGGACACTGAACTGAAGCTTATGAATTATATTATAATTTATTTTATAAAGTTCTAGGATTTTGACCAAATTTATTGTATGAATTGTTTACTTGAATCTGATTTGTTTGTTTCATATGTAAATGACTATCAAGTATTGTACATTATAAAATGACAGTCTAACTTTACTAAGCGCTTACTCTCTCGTTCTCATCTGGGCCGCACTTCTCAGAGCGGGGCTCTTCGGAGCTACGTTCTAGGAGGGATCGTGAGACACTATACGATCACGAGCCATTTTACGATCGGTCTCCTTTGCTCTTAACCACTATACGATCATTGTTTGTATTCTCTAATAATTTCACTACTGTTAAATAAACTCTTAGAAAGACTTTTTCCTTGTCATTGGTTCACATGAAAAATGTGTCCGACGATTTTTTTGATAAACATGATTAAGTCTTTTTTGTGCGTTCAGCATTATCAAACACTAGAAATCTCGCAAATAAAACTTAAGCAAATAAATTTGTAAGAAATAACCAATGCTAAAAAACTTTCAGATACAGATTTAAAACATTATATACTTTGATACTAAGACCATTTTGCTACACATGTTAAGACGATTTGTTTGTTTATTCTATTATTCATTTTACAGTAATCGGATATAAAATCTATGTGTTTTATCTATTGCGCAATATTTGTGCAGGGCATGGTAAAAACTAAAGGAACAAGCTAATTCTTCTTTCAAAGTATCCCGCCCCGTTTGTTTTATTAGTACTTATTTATTACATGCCATTTTTAGGACAGGGGCATGAGGAGAGATATTACGTATAAAACAGGTTCTCGGGGGACTTAATATCCTTATTAAATCTATTAGAACTGTTCAATAAACTTTTAAGGTTAAGTTAGACACCATGCATTGTGTAAATTTTTGACAATATCGAACGTGAAAATATACATGTACATATGTGACTTCATCTTTGCATATAATTTTCCTCAATTCCCTCGGTTACGTAGCGTAGTGGAATGTCTCTCGCTTCACATGTGAGAGGTCCTGCGTTCGAATCTCGAATGATCTATATTCTTTTTTTTCTCTAAATACTTTTCTTTACTAAATGATAGTATTCAGCATGTGAAATGAAAAATTTATAAGTCCTGGCTTGCACAAACTCATAAAATCATCATTACAGTGTGAACAATATTCCATATAAAAAGAATCTTCTATACACATATCAAAGAATAAGCAATCAAATCTTCATATCCATGTTGGCATATTTATTTTCTTCAGTATACATGTATACATTAAATAATTCTGCAAATTCAGTCAGGGGGATCCGACCCTCTCCCCTCCCCCGAACTGCGCATGGTTTACTTTTTCCCTAAGCGGGGGACACAAATTCTCTGAATTAGCTTGTTTTTAGTGATTGCATGTAACAGATAATTTTACGAGAGGTATAAATTATCCTTGCAAAATAGTATCTTGGCATCAACTGAGAAACAGGTTCAAAATAAACACGACTATATTGATTTAATAAGCGCGCGTGGTCTCTATGAGGAAAGAACAGTTACTGTCATAATATATGTTTATATGATATTACACGAGTCGTACTACCCCCCCCCCCCCCAACACACACACACACAAACACACAGATCAATCTCTCGCTATCACAATGTTTTCTCTACGTCAAAATTTTAAAAGACCACGGAAATTTTCGCTCCGTATATTACTTCAGAAAACAAATAATCTGATTGCTTCACCGTCCAAATATTTTATTAATTTAAGGGGAGACAGGGCACATGTCACATGACTAAAAAACATATTACTATATAATCGGTGATGATATACATGTTAAAAGTTGTTAAAATAAACAGTTCTTGAGTAATTTTATTTTAAATTCTAAAATTGTTTTTTAAACATTTAATTTTAGAAATTATTATTAATAAACGTTTTAGAGATCTTGCCATCATTTAGATATTGTGAAGTTGCCCAATCCAAACATTTGTTTCTCTTTACCCTGCAGTCTGACGTCGGTGACGTCATAGACTTAGTGTTTGAATTCTCAGTGCAGCGAGATCAAGTACACACACCCGTCATGATCATGATAAATTTCTGAAGCAGATTTTTTTTAATTAATATTTTTTCGTGTTTAGTAGCAGAGATTATCTCTATTTAGATAATTTTGACTGTTTATGTCTTCGTGTGACGTCACAATTGGTTTCCCGCACTCGGAAAATACAAACGTGAAGCTTTTTCATCATGCTTACGTCTAATTCAACGATGTCCTGTGCGATATTGAGGTAAGCTTATTTGGAACACATTGGTAAAAGATAGGTAAATTCGGTTGGAAAAAATAATCACTGCGGCAAATTATTCGTTAAGAAGCAGAAAACATCTTGATATTTCAATATTATGTATTATTTCAATGCCCTTTTTAACCCCACCCCCTATCTTATGACAAAAAATCTTTCTTTCGTCCTGATATAAAAAGCAAACTTCTTTTGAACAATTTTTCATTCTTATGTTAATCATTATGCATCGATTAAGAAATAAAACGAGAAAACAGCACAAGTTTAACGCGCAAGATCATTACATATAGTACAACTTTTGGCATATTTTTAGAAATCCATGTTCATCGCGAATCCCCCCCCCCCCCCCCATCACAGAGTTTCGCCCGTATTTTTCCTATCTTGGGAAAACTTGGTAAATACAGTGAATATTCATCATAGATCGGGAAAATAGCAATATACCGGCAGGAAAATTTTTTTAATTTAATTGCAGGTGTCGTAACAGTATTACACTTGGGTTCCCGGAATCTTCCCTTTCGACTCGGGCATTTTGATACAAGACTGGAGCTGAATTTTTTTTATGAGATGAAAAACAACATGTAAACTTCCTGTATTGACCAGATTTATTAAAATTTAGGGCGTGCTGATTTTTCTATATACTGTCAAGAGTGGGGAGTAATTAGGCCCTAGACTAGATTTTCAAACACCTGCTCGACTTTGACCGAAACAAACGCGTGCCTTGCCTGATGGCTATGTATTTTTTGGTACTAAAATCTTTATAAAGAAGGGTTTTACAAGAGCTAAAATTGAAACTTCTGAGAAGTTTGTTTTGAATTTATTACACCTACTCAAACTTGCGCATTTTTGGTAAGAATATATAGCAGAAATTAATATTGTTGTGCAACCTACAGCATGACTTTTTGTGGCTCAAACTATTGGACATTACATGCAACATTGCGCTGAACAATTAGGCATTAATTACAATATATCTGAAAAATACTAGGTATAACTAACATTATGGCTCAACTTGGCTCAGAACTATTGGGCATTACTTACAACATGGCTCAGAACAATAAGACATTAATTACAACATGGCTGAAAACTACTAGGCATTACTTACAACATGGCTCAACCTGGCTCAGAACTTTTAGGCATTACTTACAACATGACTCAGAATGGTTTGGCATTTCAACATGGCTCAAAATTATTAGGCATTAATGCCAACATTTTTTAAGCTTACATAGTATATATCTCAAGTTTGTGATTAATGTAAATAAAAAGGAGAATGAAGTAATTATCATTTCCAGAGTAGAGTTTTGTAATAGTTATTTATTATTTAAATGCACCCAGTCTTGTTTGAGCGTAATTCTTTGTATTCATAAAATGTAACTATCTAATGTTGTGAAAGCCCCTGATATTTATATGGCAAATGATAAGATCAGTTGCATATCATAAATTTTAAAGATGAACACTAGAATTTGGCATTCTTCTCATTATAGATCATGACTTTAAGAATAAAAGAGATCTAAATTTGGGGTCAGGAGGATTGATCTTCTGGAAAGTGCCTTTCTCAAGTCTGTATTTTTAGGACCTTTCTCGTCATTGATTCAATTTTCTAGCTATAAAGTTATTTAAAATACCATGGTATAGTAATACAAAGGTGAACTGTACTGATCTACCTCTTTTTCGCAAAATTTCCATTACGCGAAAAAACCGGATATACGGTATAGTAACACAAAGGTGAAAATGAGGACGGGGAGACATGTTTATTGTCAAACAACATAATGTATTAATTCGTATTAATATTTTGAATGAAAAGGAAAAAAAAACAAAATACTTAATGTATAACCATAAACCATCCATTGCCTAAGACAGGAATGACTAGGATAGCTTTGTTTTGGTCCAATGAAGTGGAAATGAAAGGTTGGAAATTACAATATGTAGTCCAAGAAATGAGAAGAATGTTTTGTTATCATTTATAAATGAATATATTTTGGTTTTTAATAATTAAAGCAAAAAGAAATACAGTCAAATATCATTTTCTTAAACTTTTGGGATCAGGAAAACCTTTCAGTAGAGATACTGGATATTTGAGATGGAGGTAGACATGACCTTCCAGATCAGTTCAGGTTACTTAAGATAATAGTGTTGGAAATGCCAAGTTGAATTACACTTACTTCTAGAATCCAAGTAAACTTATAGGGCATGCAAAAGAATGTATGTTGCAAATGAAATGTATGGTCTTATTTGGTTATATCTACATACAAGAATGGACACAATTAGGCAAGTTCCTTAAATCCCTAACAATGTATCAATTATTTTTCGGAAGAGTTCGCACAGGAAGTTTATATGTTTTAGGAATTTTATACAGATTGCTCAACCTGGAATTTGTGTTTAGCTTTTTTTTTAAAAAGATGTTTGGGCTATTTAAGACTTCACATGGTGCTTATATTTGTAGTTTTGTTCTTAATATTACGTAGATTTTAAAACTTAACACGCATTCTCTGTAAGCACCAACGAATTTACTATAGGGCTTGGAAACGACATGTCTCGGATTTTGATGAAATTTTTACCACAGGTGTGTCTTGGTATAAAACTAGTAAATATGGTGTCGGAAGTTCCACACGTGCACTTGGTTGCCATGGAGACGGATCCATTTAATTCGGCCATTTTTGGCCCATTTTTACTGAATGAAAACTTGAAAATTGAGGAAATGTAAATGAATATTTTTCGGTATCTAATACACTCTAACAAAAATCAGTAGATCATATGATAACATGACCTTTTCAGGTACACAGAGCATATAATCGTTTATTCTAGAAATATTCTTCCTGTAAGAAAAAGGTCATGCAAACTTACATGGTTTCTAAAAATTTAAAAAAATCGGGAAATTGGAATTTTTTGAGATCTTTGAGGCTAAATAAGAAAAATTGTCCGCGGAAATTTCCCAAATCTTACATGGGTTATCATACTTGGGAATAAGTAGTGTCATTTCATGAAAAAACATAAGTGGGCTTTTGCTCCTATTTTTAGTAACATGTACCTATAAATAGATATATTTTAGAAAAATGTGAAAAATCAAATTTTGGCAAAGTTTTAATTGTCATTTCTGCATAATTAGAACGCATGTTGTAAAAATTGAGATTCTATTGACAAGAGATGGACACCACTAGCTGGTATGGACAACGGTTGAGGGGAATTTTTTAGTAACAGGTGGCTATATATAGAGATGTCTCTGAATATTACGAAAAATGGCATTTTTGTTCTAGTTGGAAGCTTCATATAAAAAGTCCTAACAAATATAAAGCTTTCTACAATATGCTTTCTGAATGTACATGTGTTTGTTCAGAAATTGCTTTAATATTGAGGATGGACTCTTGTTTCATTTAATGGCAACAATGATCTAAAAATAGATTACTCGAATAATTAAGAAAATGTCGTTTATTGCACCTTTTCAGGCAATTTTTAGATGTAGTTGCTGCATAATTAGGAAATATTTTGTAAAATTTCAGATGTAAATGACAGGATCTGGACACCCCTAGCAGGTATGGATAATTGATGAGGGGAATTCCCATTTTTATTTTTAGTATCAGGTGACTAAATGTAGAGATGTCTCTGAATGTTAGGAAAAATGACATTTTTGTTCTAATTGGAAGCTTCATATAAAAAGTCTTAACAAATATAAAGCTTTCTACAAAATGCTTTCAGAATGTACTTGTGTTTGCACAAAAATTGCTACAATATTGAGGATGGACTCTTGTCTCATTTTATGGCAACAACAGTCTAAAAATAGATTACTCGAATAATTGAGAAAATGTAGATTATTGCGCCTTTTTTAGGCACTTAAAGATGTAGTTGCTGCATAACTAGGAAATATTTTGTAAAATTTTAGATATTAATGACAAGATGGGGATACCTCTAGCTGGGTTGGATAATTGTGGAGGGGAATTCCCTTTCTTCTATTTTTAGTATCAGGTGGCTAAATATAGAGATGTCTCTGAATATTAGGAAAAATGGCATTTTTGTTCTAATTGGAGGCTTCATATAAAAAGTCCTAGCAAATATAAAGCTTTCTACAATATGTTTCAAGAATGTGCATGTGTTTGTACAATAATTTCCACAATATTGAGGATGAACTCTTCTTTCATTTCATACCAACAATGGTCTAAAAATAGATTATTCGAATCATGGAGAAAATGTAGATCATGACACCTTTTTAAGCACTTTATAGATGTCATTGCTGATTACTTAGGAAGTATATTGTAAAATTTTAGATGTTAATGACAACATTTAGCAGGTAGGGACAATGGTTGAGGGGGTTTCCCATTTCTATTTTTAGTATCACGTATAGATATGAAGTACTCTTAATATTAGGGAAAATTGCAGTTTTATGCTAATTTGAATCTTCGTACAAAATGTCTTTATAAATATAAAGCTTTCTACAATATGCCAACAGAATGAACACTTGTTTGTACAATAATTGCTACAATATTGAGGATGAACTTTTGTTTCTTTTTAAAGCAACAATGGTCTAAAAATAGACTCCTGGAATAATCGAGAAAATGTACATTATTGCACTTTTTCTGGCACTTTTTAGATATCATAGCTGCATAATTAGGAAGTTTATTGTAAAATTTGAGATGTTAATGACAGTAGCTGGCCACAACTAGCTAGTGTGGACAAAAGTTGAGGGGGGTTCCTATTACTATTTTTAGTATCATGTGGCGAAATATAGATATTTATGCCATTTATAGGAAAACTTTAAAAATCTTTTCAATTGTTCTGTAAAATAATTCCCGATTGTCCTAATTCTAGTCTTTGACAATGTACCTGTATTTTCATCTACAAGTTTATTTTGTCCAAAGACTTTTAATTTTTTTTAGACGAAGACTCTAAGAACGTATTCTATATGGCAGTTTCTGTGGTCTGCATTTCTTTTTTTGATAGTCACCATATTTCAAGAACCTTTTTGTCATTTTTTGTCAAAATTGTCACAGAGTATCTAAGGATTTTTGTTAATAAATGTACCAACCATAGGGATTTTCTCTTTAAACAAGAGGAGAAACTAGGGAATCTAATCTCTAATAATTTTGTTAAAATGCCATTTCACTGATCTGTTACAGGGTTACTCTCATGACTGTTGATGCCCTCTGGTCTCTAGTTTGAGCTTTATTGTGCCCTAAGAATTTAATGTTCTTAAAAAGTTGTGAAATTGGCTTTAACAATTATTGAGTAGATGAATATGATAGATCATTAAAGAATATGACACGAAGGGGGGTCGTTCAGGATATATGACGTCATAAGTTTAATGCAGAAAAGCCTCTTAATGACTCATTTCTGTGCTGATTTTCCTTTAGCCACCGTCGCCCTCTTTAATTTCTGGATTATGTAAACTGCTATGAAAAATTACATATCGGTTATCTAAAAATGTCTCTGGGCGAGAGTGGCAGAGTATGTCTTCTGAAAGTAAATATTCCACTGAAAATTGATGTCTTCTGCAACTTTTTAAGAAAATACGGGAAAATACACAAGTTAATGACGTCACAATTAGCATTTAGGAGGTCATATAAGAAAAACGATTTGTGTATTTTTACTGCAGGGAATTCTTATGATTCAGAAAGAGTGAATTTTGATTTCCTATATCACTTTCATATATCAGAAAAATATAGAGCTCTAAATATTTTGTATTGAAACTGTACCTCGTTCTTTGTTTCTATAAATAGAACTGGGAGTCCTCATTGATTTCGCATATTTCAAATATAAGTAGAACTGAATATCGTCATTGTTTTTATGCTTGTTAGTTAAAGGTAACTACCGATATTACATATAGTATATACTTATCAGTCACATGATTATTTTACTAGGAAAACTTAATCATACTCATGACATATTGAACATGTTGAATACATCAGTATATTTCGTAAATATGTCATCAATGAAGCTCCTTTAATCCTTTGTCATTTTTCTTCTTCTGCTGAGAAGTTGCTACACATAAGTGGATGTGCTATAAATAGAAAAGAGAGTCCCACATTCAGATAGTGTGCATTTCACTAAATAGAATGGAATTATTTTTCAGTCACACAGCGTCAACTATAAATCTGGAAATTTTTACGTCAATTTTATTTTGCAAAATTTATTTTGCAAAATGGTGCTTATTAATTTTTACGTATCAAAATTTTGCGAATAACCACTGCTTTGTTAACATTTTCTTATTTGTAATTTCTTTTTAAGAAAAATATTTTTGCGAATACAGTGAACTCGCAAATTTGCTAAAAATTTATCTAGTCAGCAAAAATTTCCAGACTAACGGTATAACATTGATTTTTCTTTCCAACATTGCCTGAAAAGGTACAATAACCCATATTTTCTCGATTATTCTAGGAATCTTTTTAGACCATTGTTGGTATAAAAAAAAGGGTCAGTCCTAAATATTGTAGCAATTCCTGTACAAACAAGTGTTCATTTCGAAGGCATATTGTAGAAAGCTTTATATTCAAGACATTTTCTAGGAAGATTCAAATTAGGAAAAAACTGCCATTTTTTCCTAATATTTAGAGACAAATCTATATTTCGCCATTTGATACTAAAAATAGAATTGGGAAACCCCCTCAACCATTGTCCACACCGACTAATGGTGTCCAGTTTTTGTCAAAAACATCTCAAATTTTACAATATACATGTACTTCCTACTTAAGCAGCAATGGCATCTATAAAGTGCCTAAAAAGGCACAATAATCTACATTTTCTCAATTATTCGAGTAATCTATGTTTAGACCATTGTTGCTATAAAATGAAGCAAGAGTCCATCCTCAATATTGTAGCATTATTGTACAAACATGTGTATTCTGAAAGCATATTGTAGAAAACTTTATATTTGTAAGGACTTTTTATATGAAGCTTCCAATTAGAACAAAAATGTCATTTTTCCTAGTATTCAGACATCTCTATATTTAGCCACCTGATACTAAAAATAGAAATGGGAATTCCCCTCAACCATTATTCATACCTGGCCAGCTAGTGGTGTCCAGATCTTGTCATTAACATCTCAAATTTGACAAAATATTTCCTAATCATGCAGCAATTACATCTAAAATGTGTTTGAAAAGGTGCAATAATCTACATTTTCTCAATTATTCGAATAATCTATTTTCAGACCATTGTTAATATGAAATGAAAGAAGAGTTTATCCTCAATATTGTGGCAATTATTGTACAAACACATGTACATTCAGAAAGCATATTGTAGAAAGCTTTATATTTGTTAGGACTTTTTATATGAAGCTTCCTATTAGAACAAAAATGCCATTTTTCCTAATATTCAGAGACATCTCTATATTTAGCCACCTGATACTAAAAATAGAAATGGGAATTCCCCTCATCAATTATCCATACCTGCTAGTGGTATCCAGATCCTGTCATTTACATCTAACATTTTACAAAATATTTCCTAATTATGCAGCAACTACATCTAAAAATGTGCTTGAAAAGGTGCAATAATCTACATTTTCTTAATTATTCGAGTAATCTATTTTTAGACCATTGTTGCCATTAAATGAGACAAGAGTCCATCCTCAATATTGTAGCAATTTTTGAACAAACACATGTACATTCAGAAAGCATATTGTAGAAAGCTTTATATTTGTTAGGACTTTTTATATGAAGCTTCCTATTAGAACAAAAATGCCATTTTTCTTATATTCAGAGACATCTTTATATTTAGCCACCTGATACTAAAAATAGAAATGGGAATTCCCCTCATCAATTATCCATACCTGCTAGTGGTATCCAGATCCTGTCATTTACATCTAAAATTTTACAAAATATTACCTAATTATGCAGCAACTACATCTAAAAATTGCCTGAAAAGGTGCAATAATCTACATTTTCTTAATTATTCGAGTTATCTATTTTTAGACCGTTGTTGCCATTAAATGAAACAAGAGTCCATCCTCAATATTGTAGCAATTTTTGAACAAACACATATACACTCTGAAAGCATATTGTAGAAAGCTTTATATTTGTTAGGACTTTTTATATGAAGCTTCCAATTAGAACAAAAATGCCATTTTTCCTAATATTCAAAGATATATCTATATTAAGCCACCTGTTACTAAAAATAGAAATGGGAATTCCCCTCAACCGTTGTCCATACCAGCTAGTGGTGTCCAGCTCTTTTCAATAGAATCTCAATTTTTACAACATACGTTCTAATTATGCATTAATGACAATTTAAACTTTGGCAAAATTTGATTTTTCACATTTTTCTAAAATATATCTATTTATAGATACATGTTACTAAAAATAGGAGCAAAAGCCCACTTATGTTTTTTCATGAAATGACACTACTTATTCCTAAGTATAATAACAGATATAAGATTTGGGAAATTTCCACGGACAATTTTTTTTATTTAGCCTCAAAGATCTCAAAAAATTCCAATTTCCCCATTTTTAAAATTTTTAGAAACCATGTATTTTTGCATGACCTTTTTCTTACAGGAGGAATATTTCTAGAATAAACGATTATATGCCCTGCGTACCTTAAAATGTCATGTTATCATATGATCCAATGATTTTTGTGAGAGTGTATTAGATACCGATAAATATTCATTTACATTTCCTCAATTTTTATGTTTTCATTTAGTCAAAATGGGCCAAAAATGGCCGAATTCAATGGATCCGTCTCCATGGCAACCAATTCCACGTGTGGAACTTCCGACACCATATTTACTAGTTTTGTACCAAGACACACCTATGGTGAAAATTTCATCAAAATCCGAGACATGTCGTTTCCAAGATTTTTTGGTGCTTACAGAGAATGCGTGTTAAGAATGTACATTGTCAATAAGGCTTGCATTTAACGAGGCCCGATCTAGTTGAAAATTACGAAAACGGAATCATAAAAAATTTTATTTCTTGGAAATATACTTCTATGTTTTATGTTTAGAAAAATTAGAATGAAATTGTGTTACCTTGCCTTTATTGTAGTCAAATGGGGACACTGTCAAGATATGGACATTTCCGTGTTTTTACACACAATTACATATAGTAAAACTCTCAAATATACGAAGAAATTTACAAATAAAAAAAAAATACATTGTGAAATTCTTTGATTTTCACATATATCATGCAATTTTCATTCTTCTTATAAAACATGAAAAGAAAATTGGAGGTAGCCTTTATTGCAGTGAAAAGGGGGCATGTCAAAACACAAAATTTGGATTAATTTTATCCAACTGCGTATTTTATAGGTCGCAATGGGTTTACATAACACCAACAAACGATTGCAATACTGTATTAGTTTCTAAAAAATAATTTATTCTTACATTATGAAATAATTTTTCGCCATGTTTTATTTTTCTCTTAATACGCGACGTTGTTTTATGTGGAAAAAAGGGGTACAGGGATGGGGGGGGGTTTAAGGCGACAAAATTGCAATTTTTACTAATATCATGTAATATATATAGCAAAATAAAATATTTCGGGGGTTCAATTTAAATGATGTATAGACTTATTCTATTTTTTACAACTGAAGACAATCCATGCATATTTAAGTCCGCAATAAAAAGAGTGTGTATAAACACTTCAACATGTTCGAAGAGAATGACTAAAATCGTTTACTTTTAGTTGCAGTGTTTATGTTTTTTTAACTCACAAATTGAAATAAAACAGGATAAAATTAATGAATCTGTACCAAAAAATTGATCCCTCAAGTTAATTAGGTTTCTCAAGTTGTTTATTACGCGGGTTTGTTAAGGCAGCACATGGATCGGAATTCGGCGAATTAACACTTTTTTATAATTATGTCACACTAATAAATCGGAAAAGTCAAGGATAAAACTTTTGCTATAGTTATGCATTCTAAAGACTTCAATGGGACTTATACTGCAGGGAGCACTTCACCACGACGTCATCACATGACGTCTATAATTAGAAAATATGCCTTAATGAAAAAGTGAAAAGTTTAACACTACACCGGGGATAATTAGTGTCAATTTTTAATGATAGTTATGTAAAAACATCTCTGTATCATGAAAAGTGCTGCTAGAATCCTACTGTCCTATTATAGAAATAATTATTCAACAATATTGGACGAAACCTTACCATAATTTGTACATTTTGTTCGTAACATCGAAAAAATTCATCAATTCCCGTAAACCATACGATTCTAGCAGCACTTTCCAAAAACAAAAGAAGAAGAACTTTAGATAAAAACAAAAATTAAGTTTCAAGATATGCGGCGTAGTGTTGAACTTTTGCATCTTTTTTGTTACGAACGACAGAGGAAAGACTGATCGGCAAGTAAACACCCTCCCTGCTTTAATTTTACAAAGAAATTGCAGAATTATATTACCATACCTTATTCATACGCTTTATTCCGACAAGAATCACACATGATATTCATTCTAAATACTTTTAAACTCCGATTTTTTGTGTTTGTTTACATCAATTCTCGTTACATTTCACTTTCACTCTGCTACATCATGATCAACAGTTATGACGTCACGGGTTTGGTATGTAGCCCCTTGCGATAACTACAGAGGCCCAGAAACGACAAAATTCAGTTTATGTTATGCCTCTGCATATTTTGATTCATTTCATCAATCTTAGATATCGATTTTAAGAAATTTTCATCTCTATACCTCACGTCATATTGCTTACTATGACGTCATATCATATAGGCAAGTAGAATATTTGGTTGTAACCTTAACCTACCTGCGTAATTTAAATATTTAAAAAAATAGAAGAAATTCCAGATTTCAATGCATAGTCTATAGTGCTACCAGGTAAACAAAATCAGCGAAACATTTTAGAGCAATTTGATGTCATTTTAATTGTGACGTTATTGTGTTCAATTGTGACGGCAGTCAAGGGTATTGTGTCTGAGTGAACGCTGCGTTAAAACGTATGCGCAGACCAAGTAGATCGGGCCTCGTTAAAACGAATTTCACTTGGTGTATGTTTTTTATCAAAGTACTATTAAGAAGGATCAAGTACATATTGATAGCAATACATGTAATACATGTATTCAGGCTCATTGCATATAAAAAATAAACTATTTCCATTTGATGTAATCAATACTGTATACATGTACAGGGTTATTTTCGCCCTTTCACATCTGAAAACAAGTTTGCCCCGTTTTAAATTCGCCCAAAAAGATTTTTGTTTAAGATATTACACAGTTTACTTTGAATTTGCCCGTTTTAAATTCGCCCACGCCAGAATAGGGCAAAAGGGGTGAAAATTAAACGGGGGCAAAAATTTCCCTCAAACTTCTTTTAATGCATTTTGAGCTACAGAGTGGAACAATGTGGTCATATACGAGTAGAGCTGTAGAGCTCAGATGCACATACATACATCACAGGCAATAATAATATTTATTGAAAGAATCTATGTAAGAGGAAAGAGGCATAGTCAATTAGCACATACGAGGGCCGTTCAAAAATTACGCGGACTTGTTGCACAGAAAAAATATTTGACGACATAATCGGACAAAATTTCACACATAATATAAAAGAAGCTTTACTTATATGGTCTTCAAAATTTCATATCAAAATGTTGTAAATTGGTATCAATTTTGAGTGATTTTTCAGGATATATCATTAAGTCACGGCGCAGCAAAATCATCAACGTCACAGGCATTATAAAAATATGTGACTGAGCTTTCATTTTCTCAACATTTTCCAAAGAGTACCTGTATAGTTTGAGTTACCTTATCTACTCAACATCAAAACACCATTTCTTATCAAGCTTAAAATCTATTAAACAAGTAAAGAATATTCTTTTATTTTTGTTTTAAAACCAAAAGCTACGGGATGAGATATAGCGTTATGCCGGTGGCCCTCAATCACGTTCTTTACAGTCCGGATAGAGTTAACTTTTCGTCTCTAATCTTCTTCCCGTCATCCCATATAGCCTTTTTACAGAGGTCTAACGGTCGAAAATTTCAATATGCTATTTTTTTATGAATATTTTGGATCTATGTTGCCAATATCTCGAGCACATAACATAATTTAACAAAGGTGCGGTGCGCCGTCAATTCAGGTGACGTCATTTTCACAGTCGTTTTCACGGGAATCGTATCAGAGAAAAATCACTATATTTCTGTTAGTACTTCAAATATTACGCCATAAATCTAAATACACAATAATAGAACAATTTAAAGGTACATTTGAGAAAATTGTCAAAAAATATCGCGAATTTTAGAAAATCAATGAGTTAAATTTTTGATTCCGCATGCTTTTACTTAATTGTTTTGTTGTGCGCCGTACCTCTCCATCAGCGATATCAACATATCGATAAATTTAGTAGAATTTTTTTTAAATACAAAAATTTTTTCCCAAAATTTATTGGAAACTTTAAGATACATATTTCTGTGAAATTTCATATCTATATGACGTCTGTAAGAGTAAATAATAGCACAGTCTGCGTAATTTTTGAAACGCCCTCGTAAATAAGATTAGTCCAGTACACTAGTATTACTTGCAAGCATGGGTAATGAAATTGCATCCAAAAAATCCTAGTTTGAAAATGGTATCAATGAAATGCCAAATATCTTCATAGCAGCTAGCTTAAACTGGTAAGTATGATATACAAATTGGAATACTTGTAAATTTGTCACATGTATCAGGTAATGTATCCTTTTTAGGAATATATCATTAAACAAGACCAGTATACTTAAAAAATGATAGTTTTGTCTTTTATAGGCATTTGTAACCATCAATAAGTAGTGGTATACCTTCTTGTTATAGAATATGATTAAGAATTTCAAATTGCTATGCTTAAATTTGCTAATTAGAGAGTGAATGTGATGCCTTCGGAGATATAAAATTTTGTTTTGGCATTCCTAGCAATTTAATCTTTAATTTTGATTAATTACCACCATTTATAACGAACTTGAATGATAAAAAAACGAAAAACAATGGTGGTATAGAGCATTGCAAGGTTGCTCAGACATTTCAGTAGGAATTAATAGACAGGTAAGTTTCTACAAGACCAAAGCTTTATTAGGCATTGAGGAATTAGGCGAGATACATCACATTTGGTAAGGTTTTATTGCCTTATGTGTTGTAAAACCTTTTCTAAATTTAGGGAAATTCAAAACACTTTATTCTAAGTGTGCTCAAGGACTTGCACATCTAGGAATCAGGATGTATGCAAATATCTAGCTGGGAAGGGGGGTTTGGCAGTATTGATCGTGGAACAGTTAACTTGCTTTGCTTCCACCAATGTGAGGGGTGACTGCAAGCTGTGCCAACTTGCAGCCATGTGGCGTCTGCGCACACCAAGTCAACTGATAACTGAATGTTTGTGTGAAACTTGTAATAAACTGTCACCTTGTTGAAATGCTAATGTTAGTGTAAACTAAGCTAATAAGCTTATTCTTGGTGAAAGTAATATACACTTTAGAGCTGTACTATATCATACAGTTTTGAAATACGAAATATGTTGATATTTAAAGTTTAAGATATTTGATCTATGAAGTTTGAGATATTAATGATACATGATAAACAAAATTTGATAAAATAAGTTGATATGCTTGATACTTGGATTTTGAGATATGACTTGTTGATTGATTGATTTGAACAGTTTGCATGTGTGCTGACCCTCCGCGGTTAAGCCGGGACGGTTAGGAAAAAGAAACAGACATTGTTGATATTTGAATTTGGTGGGTTCGCCCAATTGAAATGGCGTCCTACAATTTTTTATTGTGCCACGGCCAATACTCGCCACAATAGATAAGTACATGTATAAATTCTATATTGAGTTTTGTGTCATTTTTCTCTGTATAAACAATGCGATCTTAAGCTACATGTAACTTTGAAAATATGAGATATATTTTTGAATATTTTATTCTAAGAATATTTCTGAATTACTGAATGAAGTGTGCATTTATTACATTGGTGTCGGAAGCAAATTAAAAATATGGGTGGAGGGGGCTAATTGGAAAATCTAAAAAAAAATTGACAGGCAAAAAAAGTGTCCATTGCCCAAACTAGTTGTTCAAACCCGAAAATCCTTTTGGGTGGGTAGTGGGGCTTTTTTTAAAGCACCACCACTTACTCTTCTTTCTTTGACTACATTGTAACGTGCCTGCTAAAAGCAGGGGGAGGGGGTTAAACAAATTTCACATTGTTAAATGTCTATATGATGTCTGTCTATGCAAAAAGGGGTCCCTACCCCCCACCCCCGTTCCCTACTGCTATCGATTAAATCCCAGTTGTGAAAACCAAGTCATACATATGTGTTTTTATGCTGTTGAATTTTTAACCTGCTTCATGATCAAAATTCCACGACACGGCTCACTTTTCAACGGACTAGGGTCTAAATTCAATACCTTTGGTCTCACTATTCAACGTTGAAAAATGATCCCTGGGTCAATTTTAAACCTGGGTCAGAATTCAACTTTACATCGATTCAAATTTGTTTACATAGCAAACGACAATAAAATCATATGACATATGAAATGTCACATGATTGAAAATGTACAAAATAACTACCGCAATTCCAATCTCTATTATTATATAATTATAAAAGTTATGGTAAAACACGTGTGTTTGTTAAGTATGCAGATTAAGTCCATCGGCAAAGGAGATCGATTTCAATTGTTGTTTACAGCAGTATTTGTTTACGAGTGAATAGGTTGAATCCGTGCTACGCATGATTCAGTCAAGTATTAGGTAGATTGTCGGAAGTTTTAAGTTATTCGAAGTTCGCTGCTACATTGCAACTGATTTATCCCCCGCCCCACCCACCCCTTTCAGTATGATCAATATTTTGTACATGTTAAAATGTTCGTTTTAATGTTGACTGCCCCTTCATTTGAATCTTTTTCTTTTGTAGAATAATATGGATTTGAGAAGTTAAATTAAAGATTGTGTTTTGTATACTGTATACACTTCATTTAAGTCTGTTGCACTCGCGCTTGCGAGCTCATCCTATATAAAATGTTTTTGGGTTTATTTTATAAACAATTTTTTGTTCGTTTGAACTGGTGAATTTAGAACATAAAAACTACTCTATTTCCCCTATAAATATTCAAGTCAGAACGCACGTGTAAACAGGTCGCCACTTTGCACGAATAGATATTGCATCATAATGTACTATTGTTTTTCCATTATTTACACACTGAATTTACGACGGATTTTCCCGATATTTCCTGTTCATGACAAGGAGCACACGGCGGTTGTGACCGGTCAGCAGGAGATACTCACCCCTCCATGGCACCTGATCCCATCTCTGATGTTTTGGAGGTCCGTGTTTGCTCTGCTCCTGTTTTGTAATGTTTACTTTTGAGATTGAATGCTCGTTATCTCCAGATCCTTCTAGCAACATGTACATGTATATAGTGATACTTTGTATCTGGTAATCAATGATATGTTGATAACTGTAAAAGTTTGATTTTTATGAACCAAGAAGCTTTATCGAGATATTGAAAAATATATTTCGACATGATGACTTTTGGTAAAACTTTAAAGTTTACTATTTGGTTAAAATTTGTTCAAAAATATGAAAATTGACTTTCATATATTCATTACTATTGAAAATTCTCTATTAAAATAATAACTACTCAACATATACAAAGGTATTCAGAGTACAACTAATTAGTTAAATCAGTGTGCACATAATACAATTATTTTAGCTCACAAACTCTCGAATAATGAAAATGAAGAAATTACGCAGGGAAATACTTTTAGAAAATTACATCTACGTTAGATAAAAACATTTACCTTTGATTTAAGTAGCTTTTAAGAAATATGTGAATCTGATCTAACCCTGGCAACAATACGTGTCACATTGATTTTTGCCACGGGAAATGGAAAAACCACAAAACATGTTAAAGTATTAAAACTACCTCTGGTGCAATGAACCTTCAAATTTAAATAAAAAGGTTACATAGTCCCACGGATTCTGTATCATTAAAAGAAAATAATTCATTCTCTAAAAATGTTATTCTTATAAAACACATAATAAATAATAAGAAAACAAAACAAAAATAATTTTATAATATAGATACATTTGCTGCAACGGAACATCCAGTTACAACGTATAAAATGTTAAACCCTTTCAAGCAAAACAAGATGAACAAAATTGTGCAGAATTGACATAAAACGCAATTGGATGGAGTAAATATTGATTGTTTTGGAAATGTAAATAACCCACGTCGTAGTTTATACTTAATGTATTTCAGATGTGCTTCAGCTACTTACAACTAGAGGTCATGCAAATATAGGTTGAAATATATTTGTCAATGCGAGTTTTATTATATCTTCCTGTAATTATTCCAACTTTTTAATTCAAATTCAGTCACTGATGAGCAATTTTCAATATTCAATTGATTGATTGATTGTATACTGTTTAATGTCCCTCTTCATAATATTTCACTGATATGGAGACGTCACCATTGCTGGTGAGGGGCTGCAAATTTAGGCCTATGCTCGGCAGCCTTTGAGTAGGGAGGGATCTTTATCGTGCCACACCTGCTGTGACACGGGGTCTCGGTTTATACGGTCTCATTCGAAGGACCGCCCCATACGACAAGTAAGGGAGAACTGAGGACCTATTCTAACCCGGATCCCCAAGGGCTTTCAATATTCGATGTTTACATCTTAAATAAAGATGTCCTGCATGGTCTCCGTTTTTAATATATATGCTGCGATGAAACATCCAATTACAATGTATAAGAATAAAAACCTTTTCAAGCAACAAAAGATGAAGATTATTGTGCGAATCTTACATACAAACACAAAATAATGGAATATATATTAATCTTAATACTAGTATATAAATAACTCGTCTTTTGAACTCACTATTTGAACTCAGTTGTGTCACAGCTACTTTGAATAAAGGTCATGGAAATGTAGGTAAGGATATATCTATCAATGATATTTTTATTATATCTTACGTTTTTTCTAGGTTTCTTTAAAAAATATATTTTAACTCTGAGAACAAGTTAAATAACTTACATTTTACCTAAGTAGTTATAACATCTTGAACAAGAGGCCCAGGGGCCACATCGCTCACCTGAGTGAAATCCTTTAATACTTGCAAGAATTATGCATGTAGATGTTAGAGTATGAACTTCCTCTATCTATTCACTGTAATTGGGCTTGATCTGAGTATAAAATTGCTAAGAACCAGGCTTTCTTTTCAATCAGTGATTAATGCCTACCTCATTATCAATTTAGTCATAAAGAGGTCAATCTCAGTATTTCTACAAAATATAGCAGTTGTACTGTCAACTCTGAAGTCTAATATGCTAACATTATAAAATTATTGCATAATAGTGAGGGAGACATGAAGATTTCTTTGCTCATGAAAAACATTTTTTTCTACTTTTTAGGGGAGGGTGTAAATTAGCTATGATAGTTATTTAAAACAGAAAATGTGAATAAGATTTTACTTTTATTTATTAACGAAATTCAACAGACTTGCTAAAAATTTATCAGACAATAAGTAGATAATACAGTATGATAAAAACTAAGAAGCGTTAATAACAATCTATAACTATCTAAATTTTAGCTGAATTCAACAAACAAATATATACAAAATATCAAATATGTAATACTGCAACAATTTGTGACAGAAATGCAAAACATTTTTTACAGGAAATTTCAATACATCAAAGTAATCATTTGAAAGATACAAAATACACTGTATTTATTAAAGTTCACTTAATAGTAAATCTTTCCTATATAGAGTATAACGAAAGCGAAACTTAGAAAGATTGCAACTGAAAGTGAATGAATATATGTATGATGGTCAACAGACTCTGACTTTGAATATCAACTGTTATTTTTAAAGAATTTTTAACAAGTAACATTTATTTGGAGTACCTGCATGAATCAAATTTCCTAAACTTGATGGTAATATTCCAAAATGGAATACACATATGTAATTCAGATCTTTTTGCAATCAATAATTTTGTTTTTTAGGACCAGTCATGAGAAATTATAGTGATCCACCTTTTTTTCCTCTCCTTTATAGGAGAAACTGTAATTTTATAAAGAGGTAGGTTTACCTCCCTTTACGGGCTGGCCATTGACCCCCTCTTTTCATACTTACCTGGGTATAAGTTTTTAATATATAAATTCATTCTCATTAGATTATAATATTAATGGTGGTCACATATTAAATATCTCAATACTGGAGAATATTAAAGGAAAAAATAACATGGAGTTAACTGAAGTTAGCAATATAATTGTAACTCAGAATGAATTGTCAGTTACTGTCTGATTATGCAGGTTGCTTTCCTATTCCACTTAAGTAAATAAAGTGTAAGTAAAAGTAAATGTTTAACATGTTTAAAGCAATTTTTGAATGTTTTGAAATACAAAAATACAATCAACTTAAACATTTTAACACAACAAATCAAAAAAGATCAATAATCAAGTCAAAATATTTCACCACAAAGTTTCATATATACAATGAACATTATTTCAAAACAGGTGCATCTATTGGTTAATTTGTTGACCAACCAGCCTGTTTAATACCTCAGCAATTGTAATATCTACAATACTGCATTAGGTTGATTATAAAGTAATTACATAAAGACTTACATAAAGACTTGAATTACATCCATGTTAAGAATATTGACAGTGATATTGTTATTGCATTTGTTC
>NW_026933659.1:0-5898 GCF_032062105.1 Saccostrea cuccullata | reverse complement strand
AAGAAAATTGAGATTGACCCAATTATTAATGACTCCTTGGCTTTAAACAGAGTCATAACGTTACAAGAAACTAAGAAAACGAAGGAAATACCTAATGTTCTTATTACAAAGTATGATCCAAGAATCAAAGGTCTGAAATCCAAATTATTAAAATACTGGTCATTAATCTTGAAAGATGAAACTTGTAAACAAATTTTTCAAACAAAACCAATGATTGCATATGCTAAGCATAAAAGTATTGGTGATTTGCTAACAAATGCTATTTTGCCACAATAAAAATTACGACCGGATCCCTGATGAAGGTGGGGCCGTGATTTAGATTTTCAATACATCAATACGATATAAAACCACCGAAACACACTGCTGAGAAAACATTAATGTCAATAAGCAATAACTTATTCAAAACGATGTCAAAATGAAAGAGAAATAAGAAAAATCACAGCACTGTGTCGGGTCCTATAAATTTAGAATTGCGTGGCTGATGGGTGTTGCCTATATGCACTCAGAAAAGCTCACTTGAGCTTTCAACACATGTGAGCTAAAAATTATTCAATGATTCAAATATATCAATGCTTCGAGAAAAAAAAAAGATTTCTATCATATAAACAACAGTCCCCCCCCCCCACGTAACATCAGAACCACTAACTTGGGGCCCACGGATTCAACAATATTGGAAAAAACACTCTTGCTAATCAAAACCATGCACTTATCTTGTTAGCTTCAAAACAAAGAAGAAAAGAGACAGATCTTGAAAAGAGCACTAAATAAACAGTAGAGCCCTGTCCTAACACCAGAACCCCCGACAAGTGGTCATAAACCATAAATATAATTATTTGGAAAAAAAATATCATAGTACGATAATACTATCCATTTGGTCTGCTTACGCGATACATACAGACAGAGAAAGACATCATTGCAATTTCATCATACTTTTTAATGCAATGTTGCAACCACTTTTGAACTAAAGACCACTACTGAAATAATTATTTCAATAGTGGTTGAATGTGCATTTCAATAACGATCATATGTTTCAACCACTATTGAAATACGACCATTATTGAAATACTTATTTCAATAGAGGGTTAGAGTGCATTTCAATAACAAACATAAGTTGCAACCACTATTGAAATACGACCTTTATTGAAATACATGTACTTATTTCAATAATGGTTGAGTGACCTTCAATACTAAACTTAGGTTGCAACAACTATTCAAATAATGTTCAGATTTGTAATGAAAATTTCAATGGTTATTTAAATATAGATCTAAAAAATAATTGAAATATTGATTTCAATAGTGCGTTAAACAATGATTCTACAAGATATTAAAAAGATTATTTTCATAGTTGCTGATGATTTCAATACCAAACAACATTGCGAGTTTTATTGAAGTATCCCAACTTTTAAAACAAATGACTTATTTATTGAGTTTAAGGTATGATAACTAAAGTTGTTTAATATTTTCCTTTTTTGTAAAAATTCTTTCAATAAATAATACAAGGACACTTTTTATTAAGTTGACCTACCTATAATTCAGACATATATGCAAATGTTATAAGCAAGCTCCCGCTGAATCTGGCCGAATCGGCGAAAACCAACGGACAATCAATTTAAAATATACAATTTAAAATAATTTTGTTGCACAAAGTTCTTTTTTTTGTCATTGATTTTGAAAGGAAAGGATAAAAAATTCTTAATGCAGAAATTAGAATTTCTAGACTAAATTGAAAAGACTGATAATTTGTGTACAAACTTTCTGATGAAAACATGTTTTTTTTAAACAAGAAGTGTATATAGAAGAGAACTTAATCGTCGCTCATATTCATGAGATTACATGTACGTACACTACAAATGGGTAGATAATCCAACGCTTCCTCAATACATTAAAAGCTAAATTTCTAGGGAAATTAGTATTAGGTTTATAACAATTGTAGGTGCTATTTCAATAGTGATTTAAAATGTGGAGGTGTTTTGAAACGTATTTTTAACTTCATCTGAAATAATCATTCACAAGTAGTTTTATTTTTCATAGTAAACTCAATAAATGAATTAAATATGTAGGAGAACATAATGAACCAACAATCGTTACATATTTTAGTAGTTAAGTTATTTCAATTAGTCTTGCAATATGGTTTTAGTGTTGGGTTCATTATCGGCAACTATCGAAATAATTATTTAAATCAGTTTTGAAATCATTATTTCAATCACTATTGAAAACTTTATTTCAATAGCGAACATTATTTCAATAGTGGTTAAAGCATATTTAATGTTTTGAAATGCAATCAGAACCTCTACTGAAATATTTTATTCAAAAATGAACATCATTTCAACAGTGGTTGCAACCTAGGTTTGGTATTGGTCTGTACTCTCAACCAATTTTGAAATAATTATTTAAAATACTTGTCGTATTCCAATAGTGGTTGCAATCTATGTTTGTTATTGAAATGCACTCTCAACCACTATTAAGGTTCGTAAACCTTCATATAAAATGTAGCTTTATAAAATAGAAACAATTGTAGTATAGCTTACGGGGCAAAATTGAACAAAAAGACACTTCAGCTAGGCATATTTATAAAGGAATAATAGAAATTTAAGTCATAAAGAGTTATCTCTCTTATCAGAGTATCGATGGACCTTAACATAATTATTTCTATACTGGTCGTTATTTCAGTAGTGGTTGCAACAATGTAATATGTTCCTTATAATACATCTGATTGTTTTCCAAGGGTGCAGTTGTACAAGTATGGGTTGGAAACTTATTTGATTAATATCGTTTAATGCTTATTTATCTTTTTTTAGCAATAAAATAATAAATTAAAAACAATACTTGCTGTCGAAATTATTTTTGTTTTCAAATTGTTATAATAATCATGATCTTTATTATTTAAAAAGATATTTACTCAGGCACTCCGTCATAATCCGCACCAATTCCAACGTAATCAACACCAATCAAATCCTTTATATATTCAATGTGATCTATAATGAAAGAAAAAGGAACTAACTGGCCAGCTATATATTATACTAATATGAAATTAAAAAAAAAAAGAAAGCATCTTTTCTGTAAAGGATATACATGTATATGGAAGGCAATGGGGAGGTATTTGAACAATTGCATGGTGTATAAAGCATAATGCAGAACACATGTTTTCCCTCTGTTTTTTAACTTATGGATATTTTTATAACTTACCAGCAATTTCAGATATACTACTGTTAGAGCCCGTACAATTTATAAAACCTCTGTAAAAGTTGATCATTACAAGGCCTTTGTTTTCTCTCTGTAAAATAAAGACAAACATTTAAATAAGAAATAAAAAATTTAAGTTCTCCGTAAAATAAACTAAGTTGATCAAGTGATCAAATCCAGTGAAATATACTTTCTCGGCTGATCAAGTGTTAGAATTGGGGTCGCAGTGTGGGTGGGTGGGTGAAATAAGGATATGGAAATAACGAACAGTATTCAATCTCAACGTCCATTAAGCAAATATACAAAACAAGAGCAGAGCAAACACGGACCTCCGAAACATCAGAGGTGGGATCAATGGAGGAGTGAGCATCCCCTACCGGTCACACCCGCCGTGTGCTCATTGTCATAATCAGGAAATAACTCCGTAGTCATATTCAGTGTATAAATAATGGACTAACAATTGGTATGAAAAACGTCACAGCATTTCATTCAATGATAAATTGTATTTGCTGACAAGGTCATTGTAAGAATTTACGAAATGATGACTTTAAACGAGACTGTTGATATTCTTGTTTCATCAACTTGCTTGTCAATAATTTACCTCGTTTAAGAAATTGTTCATACGTAGAGCATGCTCTTGCGTATCGAATCAACTGAGATATAAATACTCCGTATGCAGGTGATGAAGGTATATTGCTGCATAAGTAAGGGAAGTTGACGATAGAAAAGTTAAAGTCATCACGTTTATCATATAGCTTGGTTGTTAGATTACCATTTGTGTCTTTTTCAAGTAAAATATCCAAGTATGAAGCATATGTGTTGGACTCAAGCTTACCAGGATATATCGTGTCGACGTAGGAATGGAAATTATCATTATTAATTGACAATACGTCGTCGATATATCTAAATGTCGAGTTGAAGGCCACAGCAAGTGTTTTTTTCTTTTCACGCAAAAGATTTTGCATAAATTCTGCTTCATATGAATGTGAAAATAAGTCTGCTAATAACGGAGAAGTTACAGTGTAGGTTTGAACTATATATGAGGGGCACAGAATACATACTGTTAAGTTTAGGACTTCGTCATTCACATTCCTTGCATGATTACACAAAGCGTAAGCCGACGAATGGCTGAAAATCACGGGGGCACGTGATACTCTCATGGCGTCCTTCTGCGTTTGGACGGAAGTGTGTGACAAATCTATTATCATTCCTAGACGATTCATCTCTCTAACGACTCTCTGAAATAAAAAAAAACTTATTTTGACGACTGAAAGTTTTAAATGGAATTCAATTTATTATATCGTTTGTCTACAAAACTCTTAGATAACTAAACTCGGGACAAAGTTGGGGGATTAAGAAGGAGAATATTAAACTAGAGCCGAGCTCGTTGCAAAGCAACGAGTAGGTCTTCCGTCCTGTTTGACCGGAAGTAACTTTCATTTTAAAAAAAAAAGTAATGAAGTCCAAAAAAGGGTTAATCCTCCAAATCTATGTTAAATATAGCAAAATTAAGCCATTCTTTGGTACTTCCGGTTTGACCGGAAGTGACGACGACGGACGGAAAATTAATATTCAAGCTTTTAGTGAGACATGTTACCCAAAAACCTGTCAAAAACGGCAAAAATATGCATTTTCTGACTACTTCCGGTTCGACCGGAATTGACGTCGCCGGACGTATTTTGACGACCCCATTATATAAAGCTTGATATTTTAAACAACTTTGCTTCTTTGATGCATAACAAATTCTCAATACTTTTTGAGATATCTGGAAAAAACATTTGGCCCCTCTAGGTCCGTTAATTTAGGGGTCAGCTCTTTTTTCGACATATCATTTGAAAGATCTTTTAATTCTGCACAAATTATGTTCTATATATTTTAACAAAATATTTTTAGTTTAGAAGATAAAAAGAAAAATATGAGTAATTTTTGGTTCTTTTAAGCGTTCTAATTTTTGACCCCTATATAGCACCATTTTGAATACAGAAATCGAAAAACAAAAACCGATGTGCACAACTTCAATCCTTCTATTATCTAAAATCAGTAGAATTTCTGCTCCAGCTTTAGCCGTCTCTGAGCCTTTGTCTGGCAACGAAAGCCTATAAATTTTCCTTTAAAGGGAAATAACTCAAAACCGGAAGTGGCTTTTTGAAATTATAGACATTATTCTGATAGAGTTTATTAACGTCTATAACGTCTGAAAATTTGAGCAAAATCCGTTGAAAAATGAGCGAGATATGAGGCCTCAAAGTTGCGGTCTAGGAAGCAGAAGAAAAAAAAGAATAATCTTTACCAACAGAATCAGTAGGTCTTCCGTTGGAAACGGAAGACCTTAATGATTGCTTTTTTACGCCGAGTTGGCCATATTTCACCAAGGAAATTTAAATACTGTATGAACGGTTACGGAAATTTTTCGGGGGGGGGGGGGGGGAGGGATGTTAAGCGACCCCTCTCATGGACGTACTATTTTTCGAAGACCAGAGAAACGATTTTATGCATACCAAGGGGGCATTATTCCCTGGGGCACCATTTCGATCCGACGCACTTTAAGAGGGAAAAGAACAGAAAATATTGAAGAAGGAAGTTCTTTTAGTCTCAATTTATACATACTTTCAATGATATTAAATAAAGGATACTGATCAGGAAAAACCATGGAATACACATCGGTTTGCCATTCAAAATGTAATTTTCGAGATTGTTTCTCTCCTACGACAGAGA
>NW_026933658.1:0-58612 GCF_032062105.1 Saccostrea cuccullata | reverse complement strand
AACAAGACGAAATTTTTATTCACTCTTGACAACCTAGCCCGTTAAACGCGAAAACCATGTAAAGCTAGAGGTACTGTGAGCAATAAGCTCACTAAATAATACCACCCGCCTCCCATATGAATATAATGGCTGTATCCATGTTTTGCTCTGGAAAATCCAAAATATATGTCAGATCAAAAAGTAAAATAGGAGGTGCACAATGGCAATATGTAATAAAAATTCTGTGAAAGTTTCATTAAATTTCCTTCAATGGCATGAGAGGAGTTGCGGATAAGAGATGGGTACCCCTAAGCGTAACGGACGGACATACCGATTACTATATACCCTCCCACTTTTCAAGCTGGGGTATAATAAATCTGTGTATTTACCTGTCGCTTCTACTCAACAGCCATGACAATTCACGCGTGATGTAAGGAGACTTGCGCTTGAAATATAGAATAACTCAATAAAGCAAATGTCGATGTTTATAAATCATTGTGATGAATAGTAACACTAAACATAGATAAATAAAATCGTTCCATGTGTGATTTTTTCGTCAATTCTCTATGTGATGCGGAACTTGAGTGGGCTATCTCAAGGGAAGCAATCCTCCTTACAACATGTCGACACTTTGGTGCTTGAGCTAAAGCTTTTCCAAATGGACACAAAAAAGATCAAATTTAAAATTCAATAGAGCCATGAACGAAGCTTAACCAAATTCAAACGGTTCCAAGTTTCCAGAGCCTATTAGACTTGCCCCAGAACGCCCTCCCCCCCCCCCCCTCATCGACCCAGATAAATACGACCCAACCTCAGAAGAAAGGACCCTGTCATTATTGTAGACTAAATGGCCACTAGAAATCTGAATGTAGGAAATATCGCAGAATTAGAGCATGAAACAACTCCCCAGAAATCAATTCCAACCAAAGCAGACAAGAAATAAAACTTAAAACTATCAGTAGCTGACACTAAGGGTCAGGTGCCAGCTAAATCATGCCCCCAAAACCCCAAAATTTGAATACTAACCCTCTTCTAAGAAACCAGACGCATTATTTGTGAAAGCAACACTGTTCTTGGAGTTCAGCATGAATGTCTAGTGGATACAGGTTCTACAGCCACAAGATTGCATTCTGGTAAATATTTTGAAATACCAGAGCATGTACGGCCTGTCCTCCTCTAACCTTCTTTCAGAACATTACGTATGGCTAATGGTGGGCTTGTAATACCTATAGGAAACGCAACTTTTCCCCTTGACAATAAAGAATACAAACAGAATTTGATAGTCGCTAATATTGATGAGCAATTTGTCCTAGGATTTGACGTTTTACTCAGTACAGACGTACTATTGATGCAGCCAGCAGTAGCCTTCAAATTGGCCATGTCCCAGTTATAAAGAGAACTTGAGGACTGAATCAACCTGCGGAATACGAGTCAGTGAAAACACAGTCCTTCCCCCATTAGCGACATTGTTGGAGAGATTACCATGACTGAATGTGTTCTAGAACCTTGTAGTGATCAACTGATCCAACGTGGAAATGTTAAAGCTAGATCTCTAGTAGACGTTCAACAGAAATCTGTCCCTCTGAAGGTTGGAAATCTTACAAATGAAACTGTCACTGTACACAAAGGCACTTTTGCAGCCACGGGTGAAGAAGTTGACCATATAGAATCCCATGACCTGAACAAAATGTTTGTCAAATTAATCAAAGTGTCATCGAGACGACGGACGTTGAAGTCAATCTTCCTGTATACCTAGCCGACCCCTTTGCTTCTTACATCCAAATGGAGAACAAAGTTTAGAGTTCAAGAATAAGTTACTTACACATAAAGATGTTTTTGCAATATCCAAATGCGATCTTGGTGCTACAAACCTCGTTCAACATCAAATAACAAGAGGCCCACTTATAGGTCACCTGAGTATCATGTAACAACTTTCCAGCGATTGTATTTGGTTCGTGTTTTAATCCAAAAACCATGAAATTCACAAATTTTGAAAGAGGCACCATTGCTTATCAATGGGCAGATTTCAAAGCATTAATTTATTTTTAGTCAAAGTACCCCCGGTACCCCTGACCCAGCAGCCCTGAAATTATCTATTTTGAAAGAGGCCCCTTTCTTCATTATAAGGCCAGAATTTTTCTATGTTTAGGTTTAGTTATGAACATGAGAATAAAAAAGTCCCGAAGGAGAAGGAAATAAAATTTTTTTTTGATAAATCAATTATTAACATTTGTACATTCTTTTTTTATGCTATCCTAATAGGCTCCTTACCACTGGACACATAATGCTTTCAAATAGGAAAGTAGAACATTTAATTGCTTATTTCATCATCTGCCATTTTGGGCCAGTTACATAAATTTTGTAATGTTGATCAAAATATATTTTAAAAAATCAATTCTTTAAAAGTCTTTCAATATATCTTCATTTTTTTAATATGTGTTAGGTGAATGTGTAGACATTGTTCTAAAATTTACTTGATGCCTAAAATTGTAATTCCTATCAATATCATAAAACAGACAGGGAGTATTGGGGAGTAGGGTGAACATTTTTTCAATTAAGTGTGAAATAATTTTTCTGTCTGATACAAATGATACTAAATGCCTGTATATATTTGTATATTCTTGCCTTTTAATTGTTAAATTTTTTTTATTTCTTCAGGTTATTGTTTATTTCTTCCTCAAATGGACTTAACTTCTCCCATAGGTTTATTCATTACATCTGATGCATAAGCAACCCTTTTCTGAAGAATGATACTGTAAGCTACAACAAAGACCTAAACACTGTAGCTGGCAATATGCAATAGCTACCACGGGCAGTTTAAAACCCGGGGGAGGAAAATAATTTACAGACAGTCTGAGACAGATACTTTTGAAACAAATACATAATTATCTCACCAGCATGTCAGACTCATTGTGCAACAAAGTCGTCAGCATTTTATTTGTCCTTTGAACGGGTGAAACGTTTTGAATGGCACTCTTATCGATGAATTTTACACTAAACCAAGCTATCTTCTCAGACCTGTCACCTAGCTTTATTTACCCGCGGTTTCTTCGTAAAAGCGGAAGAGCGAGTTCGTAAATTTGAAATCTCGATCCCGACTCAAATTTGACATCGGAAAGAAAAAAATTGTTGTATTTCTTTCTTAATATTCAAAACCTTGAGCGGAGGGTTTATAAAACTGAAAATAAAATAAATCCTGGCCTTAAATATGTAATTAGATCATTAGCATATTAACCAGGAGCAAAGGATAAGATGTTCAAAGAATTCATGCATTTCACTATATAATCATTAGAGCCCCACCCTAAAACAAGAACCCCTGACCCTGGGGCCATAAAATTCACAATTTTGGTAGAGGCACTCTTGCTCATCATAACTATGTACTTAGTTGGTTTATTTAATACCCAGGAGCAGAGAAGAAGATTTTCAAAGAAATAATGCATTTTCACTACCTACTTATTTAGCCCCGCCCTAGCACTAGAACCCCTGACCCCAGGGCCATGAATTTCACAATTTTGGTAGAGGACTCATTGCTGATTACAATCATGCAAACAGTTTGACTGCTTGACGTCCAGGAGTAAAGAAGAAGATTTTTAAAGATTGCATTAATTTTAGTGGTTTTGGCCCCACCCCTCAGGCCCCAGGGGGGCAGGGACCATGGAATTCACAATTTTTGTTCCCCTTCACCCACAGATGCTGTATACAAAATTTGGTTGAAATTGGTTTAGCAGTTTCAGAGAAGAAGCTGAAAATGTTCAAATGTTAACACACGACGGACGACGAACGACGGACGCCGACGGACAAACACGGATGGCAATAGGTCACCTGAGTGACTCAGGTGACCTAAAAACCAAATACGCAGCACCCATCAAGCAGGCTGCTAGAAGTCTACCAATCCTACAACGAGAAATAGTCAAAGAGGAAATTGACAAAATGTTACAAAACGGAATTATAGAATCCTCTACGAGTCCCTGGGCTTCTCCCATTGCTTTATGTACTAAGTAAGATGGCTCTGTTAGATTCTGCATAGAATATTGTCGTCTCAATGCTGTAACTCACAAGGATTCCTATCTCCTTCAACGTGGCTTTGGCAGGTCCCCAATGCTGTAATGCTAAGAAAACATTTATCACTAATGTTGGCTTGTATCAATGTAAGCTAATGCCTTTCGGACTTTACAATGTCCCCGCGACTTTCCAGCGTCTTATGGAATATGTTCTAAGTGGAATCAAATTTTGAGATATGTTTGTTGTACATTGACATCATAGTATTTTCTGAAACTTTTGAGCAGCATATTGAGAGATTATCTACTGCTTTGGATAAATTACAAAGTGTTAATCTCAAGATCTCTCCAAAGAAATGTCTGTTTCAGAAGCAGTATCCATTTTGGACATATAGGTAGTGCACATGGTATATCTACTGAACCCGAGAAAACAAAAGCTATCATTCTCCTGAAACTAAATCTGTCAGTGAGCTGAGAAGTTTCCTTGGTACTTGTGCATTTTATAAACGCTTTATCAAGTCATTTCGTGACATTGCAAAGACCCTGTTCAAACTTGCAGAAAAAGATTCTGAATTTGTTGGCCAAAAGACTGTCCAATTCATTTCAGACACATAGAGACTGTCACAAGTACTGGGTTATCCCAATATGAATTTAGATTTTGTTTCAGATACTGGTGCGAGTGCTTTAAATTTTGCTTAGGTGGTGTCCTTTCTCAGATTAAAGATAGCATAGAACAGGTGATTGCCTACTCCAGTAAATCACTTTCCAGACCTGTGCGCAATTACTGTTACTCGAAGAGAGCTCCTGGCAGTGGTTGAGAGCGTAAAGCGCTTTAATCATTGTCTTTATGGTAGACATTTTTAGAGAATTATAAATATTTACTATAATTTTATATAAATTTAATTATAGATCACAAGTATATAATCATTCATTATTTTACTCTATGAAAGAGTATATCATACCTTATTTGTTTTCAACAGATATTTGATTGTCATCTCTGCACCCGTGGATTTAAATCCAGAAGACAACTGGCCAGACATTTTAATGAGATCTGTGGAGAGGTGTTAGTGTCACTACTGTCGGTATGAGCTGCATGCCACCCGAAAATACCTAATGATGGAGCACATATATAGTAAGGCAACATCTTCGGATACCGATCCGGTAAAACATCAGAAAGAGAGCTTCCTTCTGCCAGCCGCCACCTTCTCCTCTCATCACCTTCACAGACTTACGGCCATCAAAAATTCAAAGGCAGTCTCCAAGGAAGGTCATGAACTATCCTGCGAAATCTTTTTTTCATTTCGTGTCCTCGAAGTTCCACAATTCAGCCACTAGCAACACTGCCAGCCAACCATAATTTAAGGAACCATTGCCATCTGTTTCTGCCCTCTGACACCTTTGAGATCCCATTCAGTTTCAATTTCCAAGGGCAGCCTTATGGAAGGTGGCCTCTATGGGTCAGAGAGATCGGTTTTACCACCCAAGAAGTCATGAAATTCAACCAGTTTCTTTCCATGCCAAGTTTCACTGTCCTTGAAGTCACCAGCTCTTTGACAGCAGCAGTGTACCTGTACTCTTCCTCTCGGCACAACCTAAAGCCTGCTTCTGCTTTCGTGTTACATTCTCTGCCTCCACCACCCCCCTGACTCTCCAGACACCTTCACCTGTGGTCTCAACATCTACAGCTGTCCCCGTTCCTGTGATTTCTCTTTCTTCTGCAGGTTCGACTTCTGTGGTGACCCCTGTGACAACCCCACCTGGCACGCTTCCTTCAGATCCTATTGTCCAGCCCGTGAATCTTGAGGGATCCATCGACTGGAGCTTTCTTAACCTTTTAGATACTTTTTCTCCTGCACCTCCTGTGACTGAATCACCTATTCAGGAAAAGACCAAGGAAAAGATCACACCATCTTTTGTTCTCCATCAAACTGAGAGGTCGGAGCTCTCTCTTGCCTCCTCGAATCTGGCAAATGATCCGCGACATTTCTTCTTTGGTGCCCCTAGTTCCTGAAAGGACGATTTCGTCGGATCTCTTCTCTAGAGAACAAATGCAGAAGCCAATGAAAGAGAATAGGTGCGTTTTCCCGAAAGTTTCTCTGGATTCCACATGGCATCATCAGACACGAGCAGCTGACATTTCTGGATGTATGTTACTATTCACTAAAGACTACGTTCTCTAAGGATCCTGAGTATATTCCGAAAGACACAAAAGATACTCAAACATCATCTTAAACTCCAGAACAATCCATCCAAACTTCAAACGCGTCAACCCCGGTTCCCACAATACAGACCTTTACTCTTGGTGACTGAAGAGCCTCTTGTGTACACTTGGGCTGCACTGTTCCCGGTTTGGAGACGTTACAAATCGTGACGTTAAGTTGTGTTCTACGTCATTGGTGCTTTACCAGATCCGCCCAAAATAGTATATTTACAAGCGAAATTCACCACTCTTCAGTTTGTAGAGCTTGATGCACGAACGATTTTGGGAACTAGAATCCATAGTAAGTTTGACATAAAAATTGTCTGAAAATTCCATAGCTCTACATATATCCTTGGTATAATATTTTATTTGAATGCCAGTCATTGCCAGTATGCTAATAAAAGTAAACCCCTCTTTTTTATATTTGTTTACTTACCAATTCAAAGAAATAACACAAGACAGCCAGGTTTTGTGTAAATTTCATTACTTATATTAACTACTGCTTAGTTTATAAATACTTGCTGAAACCTAATCCATGGACATGCGTTTTTCTCTTTCTCTTGTTAATCGTCACACATTACCACATTAGAGGACGAGGATCCAAAAAACATGTGGTCTTTATACTGTGGATCACTTAATTTTCGCGACGCCTTATTTTCGCGAGATAGTCATTGACTCTTTAAAAGCAAGACATAATTTTCACGACTTGTTAATATTTCTCTGTATAATCTTAAGGAATACTATTATACGCGAGGATGAAATTTTCGCGTGCTCACTCTCTCGCGTAATTACGTGAAAATAAAGTTCTCGCGAATAAAAAGTGATTTACAGTATATATATATATTATTATACTTCATCTAAAATGTTTGCTATAGAAAGTTAATAAGGTTAAATAACTATTTTTCATAATCTGAAATTTCCACGCATATACTATCTAATTAATTGTTGAGTATTAAATTCGTAGCCACCCGCCTGGGTACGTTACAAACCTGCAGCTAGAAATTACAATAAATCAATGTCGAAAAGTTAGGAGATGCTACTAAAAAATTATTTCATATCATTTCAACTTGCGACGGTTTTCAATAAAGACGGTTCTATCTAGTTTGAAGCTTATTAGCCTTAATTTTATATCTATAAAATAGATGTCTAACAGACGACAACTCTGACCATTCAGCAGAAACGACATAAAGATACAAGCATGACGTATAGAAATCATGAACAGTGCGACATTTAAGTCCGGACACGACAAAGTCCGGACTTTTAGGTACCCCTTCGAAAAGACATAATTTAAAAATTTTCCTGAAGTTTGATGGGATTTTTTATTTCTCATCTCAACATATCAATTTCAACTTGCACAATGTTGTAGTTTTCTTATAAACTTCTCTCAAAACTTAAAATCCCATGGGAGAATGGGGGGATTTTTCATCCCACCTGAAATCCCACCAAAATCCCACGGGAGAAATAATACTATGGGATAATTTGTCCCATGTGGGACAAAAAATCCTATGGTTGATGCAAAAATGGGATTATTTCTCCTACAGGACAAAAACTCCCACTAAATGCAGAATATGGGAATAAATATCCCACATCTTGAAGTTAGGATTAAATATCCCACGTCTTAGCACATAATAGGAAAAAATCCTGTAATTACCTTTTGTATGAGTCATTTGTTCAATAACATTAAACTTATACAATGATGTACCATGATACTTGAATTGTATTTAGGTTTCAATTTCTTTCCACACCTAATTCACAATACAAGTCAATCAATGAATGTTATAGAAAAACAATAGGACCAAGGGACTTGAATTGCTCTTCTGATATATTGTACAACCTATCATCTCTATTTGAAGCCTCCTAAATATCCTGTATATATAGATAAAGCCTTGAAAGTCTAAAGGTAGGTCATAATGACCTACATTTTAAATGAAACACACTAAGAACCCAAGATCTGGAATGACTCTAAGCCAATTAGTACATGACAGTAGGTCATGCTGGCTAACTTATCACTTGCCATTATCTGAGAATCCAAGATACACAAACTACGTTTAACGATTTTAAGCCAATTAATACCTAAAATATTTCTAAAATTATAAAATTTCAAAAGTAGGTCACAGTGAACTACTTCTCATAAAATAAAATAAGTGATATGGGTCAATTTAGGTAACAGATCAATATCGCCTGACTGCACCATGCACGATGAAAATTTAGTTTTCTTAATACCAGAACCTCTTTTTCTCTGAATTAGAAATACAGTGTACAAAGAACTTTTGATTATTTCCAAATATTAACACTTGTTAAACATCAAAGTAGGTTTTCCAGGTATGCATACCAAAATGATCAGAGAAACCCTTTTTCCTGTTTTTTTCAACTGAAATATATGGCTCATGTATTCTTCATGGTCATGATAATACTTTCAAATCTTTAAGGTAATATAAATAGTAGGTATTTGACTAAGACTATAGGTCTGTGATGGATCAAAGGGAAATTATTTGTTATTATTTGACATATCACCATTATCAGACTACATGTATATTGTATTTGATGTAAGTAATGCAAGCTTTAATTAATTATTTTGTTATCAAATATAAATTTAACAGTCGAGCTGCTGCGATGTGATAGGGAGGGACTTAAAAAACAGTCATCAGTAGTAAATAGTCCGGGCCTAGTACATGTATTAAAATGTTGTCTTATTTCATCTTGTTCATTGTCCCTGGCACTCCCTGCTTTGTTTATCTTCCTGACGTTTTAGAAGTTATTATACCCCCGCTTTAAATGCAGGAGGGAATACATTAATCCAGTTATCCGTCCATCTGTCTGTTATGCTTTGGTGTACCCATCTCTTCTCCACAACTCCTTTGAGTCTCATACAACTGAATGAAATTTGATGAGACTTTCACAGAATCTTTATTACATATATATATTGCCATTGTGACCCCCTATTTTATTTTTTGATCCAACACATATTTTGGGTTTCCCATACCAAAACATGGACTTTGCCATTATATTCATCAGGGGATATCATTTAGTGAGCCCATTGCTCACAGTACCCCTAGTTTAATTTTTATTAAGAGCAGAATATAGATGCAATTAAATTTCATTCTTATATCTAAATTCATTCATGATAATATCTAACTTAATGATAAAAAAAATAATGATGACATATAGAGCAGATGGGTGAACAAGATCCAAAGATATGATGATGGATACCAAAGGCAATGGGTTGCAATATTTTCAGCTCACCTGAGCCGAAAGCTCAAGTGAGCTTTTCTGATCATATTTTGTCCGGCGTCCATCTGCCTAGCTGTTCGTCTGTCTGTAAAATTTTCACATTTTTGACTCTTCAACCAAACTTGCCACAAAGTATCCTTGGGTAAAGGGGATTCAAGTTGTTCAAATGAAGGGCCATACCCCATTCCAAGGGGAGATAAATGGAAAATTACTGAAAAATTAATGGCATCTTTCAAAAATCTTCTTCTCAAGAACCACTGGGCCAGGAAAGATGAAACTTATGTGGAAGCATCCTCAGGTAGTGTAGATTCAAGTTTGTTTAAATCATGACCCCGTGGGTAGGGCGGGGCCACAATGGATGATCAAAGTTTTACATAAGAATATATAGGAAAAATCTTCTTCTTGAGAACAGCAAGGCCATGATTGGTCATATTTATATGGATCGAAGTATAGATAGATAGGGTGTAGGGCAGGGCCAGCCCACCATGGATGATCAAAATTTTACACAGGAATATACAGGAAAAATCTTTAAAAATCTTCTTCTTGAGAACAGCAAAGCCACGATTGGTCATATTTATATGGAAGCATACTCAGTTAGTGTAAATTTAAATTTGATTTCAACCATTTGGCTTTTATGTCATGTGTGATCATGATCTAAACTAACATGTGGTGGATTCAAGAGGAGTGGATATTATCTTCCTTTAAAAAATTGTGGCAGATCAAAGGATATTAATGATTATGGCTATTTGATTCGAACATTTCGAACATAATGTGTCATGTGTAATCATGATCTAAATTCATAAGTGGTGGATCCACGGGGAGTGGATATTATATTTAAAAAAAAAAATTTGACGTATGAAAGGATAATGATTATGGCTAATTGATTTCAACCATTTATCTTACAGTGTATATGTGTCATGTGTGATCATGATCTAAACTTACAAGTGGTGGATCCAAGGGGAGCGGATATTTTTGTTTTTTTAGTTTGTGGCAGATCAAAGGATATTAATGATTTTGTCTAATTGATTTCAACCACTTAACTTATTTGTCATGCGTGATAATGATCTAAATTTTCAAGTGGTGGATCCAAGGGGAGTGGATATCATTTTTTTTTAAGTTTGTGGTGGATCAAAGGATATTAGTGATTATGGGTTATTGATTTCAAACATTTACCTTATATGTCATTTGTGATCATGATCTAAACATAAGTGATGGATTCAAGGGGAGTGGATATTATTTTTTTCAAGTTTGTGGCAGATCAAAGGATATAAGTAATTATGGCTAATTGATTTCAATAGAAATAAATATTCTTAAATTAATAAAATATAAAATAAATATTTCAATAGGACTAAATATTTTCACATCAGTTAAAATGAAAATGTGAAAAGTTTACCACAACGCCAATGACGATGCTAAAGAATGACCTAATTAATGTAGTAAACTGTGATCTAACGAAGCATTCGCTTCAGTACACATTATAGTAAGGTATTTTTTATCCTATGGGATAAAAATTCACAAATTACACTTTATAGGACTTTAAATCCTATGAATGGCTAATATGGGATTTTTAATCCTATTTCTTCAATTATGGGATAAAAAATCCCATGGGAGGAAAAATCCCTCACAGTTTTTTTTCTCCCGTGGGATTTTGGTGGGATTTCAGGTGGGATGAAAAATCCCCCCATTCTCCCATGGGATTTTTAGTTTTGGGAGAAGTTTATACGAAAACTACAACATTCTGGAAGTTGAAATTGACATGATGAGATGAGAATAAAAAATTCCACCAAACTTCAGGAAAATTTTTAAATTATGTCTTTTCGAAAGGGTACCTAAAAGTCCGGACTTTGTCGTGTCCGGACTTAAATGTCGATGTCGCACTGTTCACGCTTTCAATTCATTTCACCGACAAATTCAGTCGAGGTGAAGATGAAATATTCCAAACCGACAATGTATTTGCAGCCTTCTTAGAACATCTGACGTTTCAAAAGTTATGTACCATTTGTTGTCAAATTAATTTGTTTTTCTCGTTATTTTGGAACGCTTCTAGCACAGAATATAACATGAAAATAACATGAAAATAACAGCAGGCAATTTTTCAAGAAGTGTAAATCTTGACAATATCCATAACCTCTCAAAAATAATAACTTTCTATCACTACTAAGTCAAAAACGTACTGACATTCCCATTTTTTACTGACATCAAACTTAGAAAATTACTGACAATGTGCTGTCGTTACTGTAAAACTTAGATAATTACTGACCTTTTTACTGTCGGTACTGATAAACTTAGAAAAGTGCTGACAATCTTAGTCGGTGCTGAAAAACTTAGACAATTACTGACCCGTTTACTGTCCCTGCTGAAAAACTTAGACAAGTGCTGACATTTACTGATAATTACTGTCCCTATTGTTCTCGCTCTCCGGGAGGCTGCAGTGGTGTGGAATTGATTGAATCGATTTTTTTTAATTTTAACATAGATTATTATTTTATTTATTTGTTTTTTCATATAATTTTTAACTATGTCCAGGTGATGTCTTTGAAAAAAAAAAAGAAGCTTATTTGATCGATTTATAGAAAATTGATTTGTAAAAAAATATTTTCAAGAGAAGGGATAAAATTTCAAAACCTTCAAAAAGATAATTGCAATTAACAAAAAAATAAAAATCTTCGTTTAGAAGTGAGATAAAATTTTACAGAGGTCTTTTCCTTTTTATAAGAAAACAATGTTATTACATGACATGCATTTTATATTATTTTTTTTAAAATTAACATTAACTCCCTGACGTTCTTTAATATTAATTTAAAGAATTTAACTGTTAGGCTAGATGTGTTTTATTCAATTTTAATTTGATTTATTTAAATTAGTTTGAATAATTTTAATAAACTCATATCGCGCGGTGAGGCCGTGGGTGCCCTCTTTTGAGGAAAGGCGTTTGTTAAAGTTTTCATATTATGTAAATTTTTTGATTATGTGGGGGCGCCCACATTTGTTTTTGTGCAGTCAAACATACCCGAATCCAAGCATTTGCAAGAAGAAACCACAGGACAATTAAAAGACAGACGGGGGATTTAAATATATTTTTTTTTTATTTTATTTATTAGGCAGGGGGAGGGGGGCCTGGATTGATCATTGATCCTTTGACATTCATTGATTTAGCTACTGTCCGCATTATTCTTTTGAAATAATGTACATCTTTTAGCTGATTCTCGAATCTGGATTTTCTGGAACCCCACCTGAAAGTGTTATTTTAATTCAAATACATATAAAACTATGACATTTTATATTATCATCATTTGTCTAATGCATACTCCTGAAACAAAACTTTGATAGAAATTAATATCAATGTTCTTTCCAATTAGAGTGTCGGTAGACGTTCACATGGATCTAGTTTCTTTTCAAATTAAAATGGGGGGGGGGGCACGTGCGAACTAAATGTAGAACGATGAACATGTACTTATTTATTTTACTTAAGTGGAACACACAATTAATACTGTCATGTTTAGTTTGTACTCATTTTTATCTGTTTAGGTAAAAAAAATTAATAAATTTAATTAAAGTAAACATAATAAATTAACTTAATAAATCGACGTTTCATAGCTTTGTTCGGTATCGAAACCAGTATCATGATTTTACAGTAACACTGTGCTTTTTATTCTTCAAAAATTATTCAAGTCGTTTAGCTGGTATCCAGCCGAATTACATAATCATTCAACATACAATCGGAAACTTGGTGAAGCACCTGTGTGTAAAAGAAATCGCCTGAGGCGATCCGAGTGTGTACGGTAGCGGGTAAAGCAGACAATAGGTGTCACTGCAGCATTATACAGAAGACCACTCGCCGGATTTCACTGGAAGTTAGTTACGCAACATTACGGCGACAGGTAGACTCTTCTTCAAGACAGTCTGAATTTGAGAAATTCAACACCAACACATACGTAATATAAATAATTATACAATCTACACACCTTCAACCTCTTCTTAGATTAAATAAATATTTTTTTTTTAATATACCGACGTAAGAAAAAAATAACGATTAATGAAAAAAGAAGATTGATGTAAAAACCAACCGGGGAAAGGCACAAATTTTTTAAAGATTTAAGCAAAAATAAATATGAGAAGGGATACATTACATCCAAAGTTTTGTAAAAATTACTGATTCCTAATATTTTTTGTTAAGTCGTGTTAGTGTGTGTGTGGGACAGTTGAGTGAGGAACTTGTTTGATTATCAAATCACGTTAAAAAATAGTTCATAGTATATTTCCTCAACTTTTTATCAGTAATTAAGAATAATTAAAAATCAAACACAATTTATGTGCAGAATGTTATGCCAGTAAAAAAAAAAAACAGCCGGAGTTTAAATATATTTTAAACTTTGCCTGGGTCGATATTGATTTTTTGGAGAGAGAGAGAGAGAGAGAGAGAGAGGAGGGAGAGAAAGAGAGATGAATGGTTACTCAACACGGAAGATAATGGGCACCTACAGTTAGCGAATAATCTTACTCTAATGAAAAGGAAAGATGTTAATGAAACATGAATCAAATACATAATGAATTGATTACGGGTATAAATTGATCAAATGGACAAAGAAATTGCATCATTCACAAAACTTGCACATTTTTATAAAATTCATATTCAAGTACCGGTGTACTAGATATTTTTTCATGTAACGTGTGTGTAGGGGGGGGGGGGGGTTATACATGTATGCTAGAGGGTTCGGGATAAATATTTGTGAGCACTGGTTCGACAGACTAATGACTTCCAATTTCACTACTTCGTAAAATAGTTTACTAGACAAGTCCGCCCTTTGCCTTTTTATTAAGTTAACATCATAACACCCTCTACGCCTACCTACTTTAATGAGATGAAATTTAATTTCAGCACATAAAATTAAATTAATTCCAATTCACCGATAGCTACAGGAGGAAATTGGAAGTTATGAAACATGTAATATTTTTGTTAAAATTGAATCATGATTAAAAAATACTTAAAAATCAAGTTCAAAAACTAAATAGTGATCTAACCCCCTCGGCAATGTGAATAAACGGAGCACTTGTCAAGTATTTAAGTAACTTAAAGTGTCAATACTGTTTGTATCTTTAAGAGAGAGAGAGAGGGGGGGGGGAGAGAGAAGAAAAATATTGGAGAAAAATGGTGCTACTGCTAATATTAGTCTTATCACTGACCTAGTTAATATAGATATTTTCCGTAAGATTACTATAATTGCTAGTACATGAATTTTTATTACTAGTCTGATAATTATTTATTAGTCTCGGACTAACAGATATTGAGTACTTATGAACCCTGCGTAATCGATCAACCAACCATTCATTTAGATATAATGGTTTAAGTGACAAAATTAACAGGGCATAGTACAAGTTTATACATGTATATTGAACACTGCACTGTTCAATAGGGAACTCCCGTATGAGCAAATGAAACCGGAAATCTTAAACAGGGGTATATAATTGTAGCACACAGTATATAGGGAACTTATACTCCTTCGCTAGTGAGCTCGCTTTTCTGGTGATGCGGTAGAGTCTCCCTCTATTTCAGGCAAGTTAAGCAACGGCGAGCCTGTTTAACCCTTGGATGGGGGACCGCTTCACGTTAAATAAATTTTATATGACTTGTAGAGATAAGTCCGAGAACGTTAGGAAACTGAATTACCTATCAGTAATTATTCAATATTTAGAAGATTTCCTTTTTAACAAGAGACATCTGTCCTGTTTGTGAAAAGAAAATTGATACAACTTTCCGATCGTGAAAACAGGGTGGGGGGGGCTTTACATTAAAGTCAGATATCTGTCTGCAAAGAAATAAATACATGTAGATGAAAATTAACTTGATGATTAATTAATTTTAATTCTTTAATTGAACAGGGATAGATATATTCAACACATAAATTTAAACTTGATTTACGCATAGTTAATTTCAATTCATATTCTGAATTATTTTGCAGATAACAATAATATTTAGATTAAAAAAAATAATAACTGTCATGGATTTTTTTAAATCTAAATATTAAAATAAGACTGTTTTTAGATACAAAGTATAACACACAGTCATTTTCACACCACTGCAGCCTCCCCGAGAGCGAGAACAATAGGGACAGTAATTATCAGTAAATGTCAGCACTTGTCTAAGTTTTTCAGCAGAGACAGTAAATGGGTCAGTAATTGTCTAAGTTTTTCAGCACCGACTAAGATTGTCAGCACTTTTCTAAGTTTATCAGCACCGGCAGTAAAAAGGTCAGTAATTGTCTAAGTTTTTCAGTAACGACAGCACATTGTCAGTAAATGTCTAAGTTTGTCAGTAAAAAATGGGAATGTCAGTACGTTTCTGACTTAGTAGTGTATACAACTGTTTGTTCAATCCCCCTGTTTTATTCCTCAAACCTGTTATTGACAGTGCCCTGGAAAATAATAAATGAACAAGAGATGCATATTGTGAAACACTCATGCGCTCCTCAATTAATTTGTTTTCTAAAGTCTAAGGGGAATAACTGTGTCAACAAGAGGCCCATGGGCCTTATCGGTCACCTGAGCATCATACAACAACTTCCCAGTGATTGAATTTGGTTCATGTTTAAAGCTAAATGCTATGGCATTCACAATTTTTCACCATTGCTCATCATAACTATACACTTAGCAATTGCTTAGTTTGGTTACTTCATACCCATAGGCAGGGTAGGGGAACAAAATTGCATTCAACTAATCAGTTACTGTAATATTCACCAATAATCAGTAGTGCCCCCTGCCACACATGAACCCCTGACCCTAGGTCCACACATTGCACAATTTTAAAAAAGGCACTCTTGCTTATCAAAAATGTTTGATTAATATACCAAGGAGCAAATTTCAAACCATTCATTTTCAGTATATAAATAGAGCCCCCCCCCTCTATGGTACCCCTGACCCTGGGGCCTTGAAGTTCACAATTCTGGAAGAGGGGCCCTTGCTCATCATATCTATATATAGGTAGTTCATCTGCTTAGTACCCAGGAGCAGAGAGGAAAATTTTCAGAAAGATCTTTAATGTATTTTCACTACATAATCAATAGAGCCCCACCCTAACAACAAAACTCCTAACCTAAGGGCAATAAGATTCATTATTTTGGAAGAGGCACTCTTGCTCGTTATGACTATGTAGTACTCAGTTTTATCTAATAAGCAGGAGCACTGGAGCAGAGATGAAAATTTTCAAAGATTATATGTATTTTCACAATAAAATCATTATAGCCCCACCCTAGCACCAGAGCCCCTGTCCCTGGGCCATAAAATTCACAATTCTGGAAGAGACATTCTTGCTCTTCATAACTATGTACTTAGTTAGTTTATTTACAACCTAGGAGCAGAGAAGATTTTCAAAGAATTAATGTATTTTCACTATATAATCAATAGAGCCCCATCCTAACACCAGAACCCCTGACCCTGGGGCCATAAAATTCACAAATTTGGTAGAGGCACTCTTGTTCAACATAACTTTGTACTTAGTTTATTTCATACCAAGGAGCAGAGAATAAGATTTTAAAAGAATTAATGTATTTTCACTATATAATCAATACAGCCCCATCCTAACACCAGAACTCCTGACCCTGGGGACACAAAATTCATAATTTGGGTAGAGGCACTCTTGCTCATAATAACTTTGTGCTTAGTTAGTTTATTTAATACCCAGGAGCAGAGAAGAAGATTTTCAAAGAATTAATGTATTTTCACTATATAATCAATAGAGCCCCGCCTTAACATCAGAACCCCTGATCCTGGGGCCATAAATTTCACAATTTTGGTAAAGGCACTCTTGCTCATCATAACTATGTACCTAGTTAGTTTATTTAATACCCTGGAGCAGAGAAGAAGATTTTCAAAGAAATAATGCATTTTCACTATATAATCTATATAACCCCGCCCTAGCACTAGAACCCCTGACCCTGGGGTCATGAATTTCACAATTTTGGTAGAGGACTCAATGCTCATTACATTCATGCCAACAGTTTGACTGCTTGATGTCCAGGAGTAAAGAAGATTTTTAAAGGTTTCATTATTTTTAGTGGTTTTAGACCCCACCCCTGAGGCCCCAGGGGGGCGGGGACCGTAAATTTTACAATTTCTCTTCTCCTTCACCCATGGGTGCTATATACTAAATTTGGTTGAAATTGGTTGAGCGGTTTTAGAGAAGAAAAATTTTCAAATGTTGACGGACGACGTCGGACGCAAACAGATAGCAATAGGTCACCTGAGTGACTTAGGTGACCTAAAAATTACTTGATCGTACCCAAACAGAACTTGGCATATACCAGAATATTCTTATAACTTTGCATACCAAAATTCATTTAAGTGTGTGCAACCAATGCGTAAAAAATGAACAGAAAAATCTCAGTCACATTTCCAAAACGACTAATGGCCGACGGTATTTGAAGCAAATAACCCAAAATCTTCGGGCGACAATCAACTGTTCCACCGATTTTGGCCCATTTTTTCGTCTGCCGACCAATTTGTTCCTGTCGGACTATGTTACAATTTTTGTTGCGTCGATAGCCGAATTCTTCACTAGAAGTACATGTAGTCATTTAATGGTCTGTCAACCAATTTATTATATACCTTATGTGTATCACTCAATTTTACTGTTGATTTTACGCTATCACGTGACGTCGTGATCCGGCTTTCCGGATCACCACACTGTGGTTTTCTGAATCCATATCACCACTCTCTGAAACTGATGACGTAGTACACAAAAACATGACGTTATTTTTCTTGCGCGTCAAAAAGGCCATTGTTTTTATGCTTTGTTTTATGGATAAAAGTTATACAATTGATCTTTTAAGTTTTATTTCGCTATATTTTGCTAGTTATAAGGGGGTATATAATAAATTTATCATTATAACAGTAACTTGATCCGAAGAGCCGTATCACGTCTCGTTGACAGGCGCGGATCATCAGATCAAACTCGACGCTTCGCGTCTCGTTAGATCTGATGATCCGCGCCTGTCAACTCGACGTGATACGACCCTTCGGATCAAGTTACTGTTATAATAATATATATTTATCATCCGCCCATCGGTAGACAGTCGGTCGTCTGGTCGACTTTTTGGAATTGGGTTTTCGTAGGTGTCGGCGGACTGTTAAACTTAAACTGCGGTCGTACGAACAATGCTCGAGCGACTGTTAGCCGACTTGAATATTTAATTTTTGAAAATTATCGGTGTTCTTGGGTATTATTGTGACTACTTCGCGTCGCCCAATACTATTTTCGGCAGATCATGCTTTTTCAGCCGACGATACGAGAATAATTTGGTCGTCCGACCATCGGCTTAATTGTGATCTAAAGACAAAAAAGTTGGTGGAGCATAAACAAAATAAATGAGATATTTGTGTTTTTTTTTATATAAATAAGTAACAAATTGACATCAAAAAAAGTTTTTTAACAAAGGTGATTGCTTTGGAATGCTTAAAGTTGATAACATGTGTGACAAATGGTCATTTATAAGCTGCAGAACTAGCTCTCCGGAAAAAACATATATTGACAGACTGGAGAGCTACAGTGCCACCCATTTAAAAAAGTGTATATTTATTGCGCACAATAAAATGCGCTTTTTCTCGATTTATTTCTTGGTGTTTCGCAAACTGCCATCTCGTTGCCCGCGTGGCGCAGCTGTTAGAAAGTCTGCTCTAGAGTTCAGAAGTAAGGAGTTGATCCTCACGTCGAGGGTTCATATCCCACTGGGGGACGAGGAGACCGGTCCTTCGGATGAGACCGTATCAACCGAGGTCCCGTGTCGCAGTAGCACAAAAAAGATCCCTCACTGCTAAATGGCCCTGAGTGCCGAGGATAGGACAAAATTTGCAGCTCTTCATCGGCCATTGGTGGCGTCTCCATATGTGTAAAAAAATTCTCGAAAGGGACTTAAACAATAAACACAATCAATCAAACTGCTATTTCAAAATATTTACTAACCGTATTTTCCCAACATAATCTTTTCACAAAACATTCCTTATAACGTTGTAAATAGACCTCATTGGCCAGAAATTGAGACCATCGAAAGTATTTGTTTTTCTTATTTACAGTTATAATTGTGATGCATGTAGATAATTTTAAATTGAATTTTCCATCTTCCTTTGAAATTTCATTTTCACATTTACGTCCCTGTCGAGAATATTTCACTTATACGGAGACGCCATCACTTGCCGGTGGAGAGCTGCAAATTTTCTATACTCCGCACCTACGGTCATTGAGCAGTCAGCATTTTTTTTTTTCGTGCCAGCACCTACTGCGACACGGACCTCGGTTCAAACTGTCTCCACCAACAGTGGGATTCCAACCCGCGATGTAAGATCAACTTCTCAGTTACTTTGCGACTCTAGACCACACGCTCTAACCACTGCTCCAAGCGGGCGACTACGACTACTTGAAATACCATTTTGATTGGATCTATAATAATTAATTTTTTAAAAAAATAACGTTTTTTATTTGTTCCTTATCTGTGCAGAATATAATCCCATTTTTCAAGAGCTACCATGTGTTTTCTGATCATTCGAATATTGTTCTATCAAAATTAAAACATCCTTTTTTTCCGAGTTGAAAATCTTCGGCCGATTTTTGAAACTTTAAGGGGCACTGTAAAAACACTATTGGGAAAAACATTTAAAGAATTGACCGATTGATAATTTGCTGTTGAACCTCCTCTGAAGAATTTTTTCACTCATATGGAGACGCCACCACTTGCCGGTTGAAGGCTACAAATTCTGATTTATACTCGGCACTTATGGCCATTGAACAGTGAGGATCTTTTCGTGCCAGCTCCTACAGCGACATGGGACCTCGGTTTATACTAAAGACTGGCCTCCGATAGTGGGATTCGAACCCGCGACGTAACGATCAACTCCTTACTCCGCGACTCTACAGCAGATGCTCTAGGACCGACCCAGCGGATCAAAACTCATCGGTGTTCAAAATTCTGTTTAAATATTATATTTAAATGCTTATCTTTGATTCATGGATTTTAATTTACTGATTAGTATATACTACAGATAAGGCACTCAAAAAATCTGCAAAGCTTCTATTTGAGGCAAAAAGGTTGAAATATGATTTGTTGATACTTTAAGAAATATGTATACTATTGCAGCTGCAGCAGTTGCTAATGAATGCAAAGAACTAATTCCAACAGGTATGTTGACTCCTTTCCTTCACTAAACTTGAGACACTGAAGCGTATGTACATGTAAGTTATGACAAAGGATTAGTAAGAAGTGCGCTTTTACCCACAAAAAACCAAGTATCTGATAGGAAGCATTCACTAGACACCTTTGGTTTCTGGTACATTTCAAGCAGACAAACAGGAACAGTTAATCACTGACAGGTTTGTACATCTAAGTGGTGGAGCAAACAATAACATGGCATGTAAGTTTAAATCATATAATTGATTCAACGAAATGTTCATGGGGGGGGGGGGGGTGGGGGGGGTGGACACACTTGAACCTAGAGAAACTGAGGATGCCTCCATATATTTGACTCATCATATCCTTGTTACATATGATTACTTGATATGTTTATTTGATCGGGTTCGTTATGCAAATTATCTATTATTAAAGTTGTGAATTGAACACACGTGTTATCCCTAGCAGTTCAGGTTTCGAGCATACAAACGGACATTACATGGTGTCAGAAGTGCTAGCTGTGTCAGGGCAGTCAATCAGAACATTCCGTTTTAGTTTTTTGCTGTTTCCGAGAGAAACAGCTTTCGCATTCTCCAAAAAAAAAAAACCTCGGACATATCAGGTCAGTGAATGTGAAATTACAAGATGGCCGCCGCTGCACAGTTCGACCCAACGAATCTAGACTGGGAAGCACCAGACATATATCAGGAATTCTGTCGCTTTAAACAGCACGTACAGTTTGTATTCAAAGGACCACTCACATATGCTAAGGACAAAGATCGAGCAGGATGGCCGGGAATCTGGGTCGGTAAACAAGGACGTGAAGTGTACAAGACATTTGAGTGAGACTCTGGAGACGAGGACAAACCCAACAAAATTCTCGACAAATTCGAGGCATACGTTAGCCCAAGGAAAAATAAACGAGCAGCCCGATTCAATGTGAAACAGAGAAAACAAGGTGAGAGTGAGCCATTTGATAACTTTGTTAAAGACTTAAAGCTAATCTTTGTGGACTGTGAATACACAAACCCCGATGATGTCCTGATAGACGCTATAATAGCAGGAGTCAGACATGTGAAGGTACAAGAAAGACTTTTGGATCAAGGTGGTGACCTTACACTCGCAAAAGCTCTCAGCTTTGATCGTCAGTATGAAAACTCACAGAAACAGCTTAAACTCATTCGAGGAAGTGAGGATCAGACAGTCACTCAACAGGTTTCACAAGTACATGCCGTACATAAAAAGGTGTATCAGCACAAACCTCGTCACAAAACAGACACAAGAAACAGCCTTACGTACCCAAAGCCAGAAGTGAGAGGTGTAGTAGGTGTGCGCTTGACCCTACAGAAGGCCATGCAAAATCAGGTCAGTGTCTGGCAATCGGATCAACGTGCAAATATTGTCATAAGAAGGACCATTGGATAGCCGCATGCCGAAAACGTACAAAAGGAGTTAATACACTACAGGAGACAGATAGTGAAACCAGTTCTTCAGATGAAGGAGTACTTCACATATACAGTGCACAAGATGACAGTTCTGTGGCTAATGACAAGTGGGTAGTCAAAGCAACCATCAACAGTAGGCCTGTGAAGTTCAGAATAGACACCGGGGCAAAATCTTCAATTATTGTGAAATCAGTGTTCGACTCTCTTGGATCTCGCGCACAGACTCGCAAGAGTACAAAAGTTCTCAAATCCTACACTAATCATAGGATTCGTCCCTTATACAGTGTTGACCTTCCAATCAAACATAAGGGAAAGCAGGTGAATGCACAGTTCGAATCGTAGAGTTGGAACAAGAAAACATTATCAGTGGTGATGTCACAGAAAAACTAAATCTGATTGAACGGATACAGAAACTGGATACCGGGATAGATAATCAACCAAAATCTAAGTTCAAAGACTTTCCGGAGCTCATTAAAACTTCAGGAACCCTGCCGAGAGAACACAACATCGAAATAGATCCAGATGCCGAAGGACTTATTCATGCACCTCGTAGACAGCCAGCATCACTGAAACCTAGGATCATAGATAAGCTTAAGGAAATGGAACAGAATGGCAACATCACAAAAGTAAATACCCCAACTGAATGGGTCAGTTCGATAGTCGTATCTATGAGGGACGACAAGATTCGCATCTGTTTGGACCCGTCCGACCTGAACAAAGTCGTCAAACGAGCTCATCACCCCATGAAAACAGTCGAGGATATCGTTTCAAACATACCAAATGCACGTGTTTTCTCCAAGCTAGACGCAAAGTCCGGATTCCTCCAAATTAAGCTTAATGAGAAATCATCATACCTAACAACCTTCAATACTCCAATAGGAAGGTACAGATGGCTTCGTCTTCCATTTGGCATTAAATCCGCTCCCGAAATCTTTCAGCATATCATGGATCAGATGCTTGAAGGGATAGAAGGTGCAGCAGCAGTGATGGATGACATACTTATTGGAGGAAGAGATGTAGAACAGCGTGATCAGATATTCAGAAAAGTCGTCGAAAGAGCTACACAGTATAATCTGAAGCTTAACTATGACAAATGTGAAATCAGACAGCCGCAGGTCTCATATGTAGGACACTTGATTACCGAGAATGGCGTTAGGCCAGACCCGAACAAAGTCCGAACTTTAGTCGACATGCCTAGGCCAAAGGATAAGGAAGGAGTTAGACGCTTCTTAGGACTGGTTCAGTATTTAGCCAAATTTATACCAAACTTAAGTCAAGTGGATGCACCACTAAGAGTTCTTGTGAAATCAGAAACACAATTCATGTGGAATCACGAGCAGGAAAACTGTTTCAGGGAACTTAAAAGACTCTGTAGTAGACAACCTGTGCTTGCGTTCTACGATGTAAACAAGCCGGTGGAGATCCAATGTGACGCATGTAAGGATGGACTCGGTGCAGTTCTAATCCATGCAGGACCCCCGGTTGCATACTCATCTCGCTCGCTCACAGACACAGAGAAGCGCTACGCGCAGATTGAAAAAGAATTGCTATCCATTGTTCATGCAGCAACAAAACATATTTGGAAAAGAAACTATCGTCTACAATGACCATAAGCCACTGGAAATGATCTTCCAAAAGCCACTAGCATCCGCACCAATGAGGTTGCAGAAAATGCTGCTGAGGCTTCAGTGGTACAACCTAAAAGTCCGTTACCGCAGAGGAAAGGATATGACAGATGCTGATGCTCTATCCAGAGAGTACCTACCTGAGGCTGACCCGGAGATGGAGACTCTAGAAAACGTCAATATGTTCGATATGTTAGATGTCACTCCAGATCGCTACTTGGACATAGCCCAACGTACCAAAATAGAATTGTCAGACCTATGAAGCATGATAGTACAAGGATGGCCAGACATCAAATCCGAAACACCTCTAAGTGTCAGAGAGTATTGGGATTCTAGAGATCTGTTATCAGTCACAGATGGCATAGTCTACAAGGGATTGAGATCGTTATTCCACCAAGTCTACAAACCCACATGCTGAAACTGATTTATGAGTCACATTTAGGAATTGTCAAGTGCAAACAGAGGGCAAGAGAGGTCATGTATTGGCCCGCCATGAATACAGCCATTGAAGAGGAAGTCAGAAACTGTTCAAAATGTGCCACATACCAAAACAAACAGAGTCGTGAACCACTTAAGCCAACAAATACACCTGTAGTGAGATTCCTTATGGGGAAGTTGGATGTGATTTGTTTGACTTTGAACAGAAGAAGTACCTTATGATAGTGGACTATCATTCTAGATACTTTGACGCGATTGAATTGAAATCCACAACAACATCATCAGTCGTCAATGCTATGAAAGCCACATTTAGTTGTCATGGGATTCCAATGAAATTACGATCAGACAGTGGGCCTCCATTCAATTCACGAGAATTCCATTTGTTTTGCAACCAATACGGAATACAACACACCACATCAAGTCCGCATTTCCAAAGTTCTAATGGAGAAGCAGAAAGAGCAATACAGACCGTCAAGAAACTGTGGAGAAAGTCAGATAATATCTCAGCTTGTTGAAGTTAATTTATCATATGTACTAGGAACACGTGCTTTTGTTTATTATCTATACTTATAAATTAATAAATTTTGCAAATAAACTCCGAAACGGATGCACAAGAGTTCTTACTTTCCCCTCTAATACTACACTACATACAAGATGATGTCCGTAAACTATATTTAGATTTCACTCGGATAGTAAGTATCGTACATAAAATTAAGTCTACTTCAATTTTCTGAAAACAGCCATGAAATAGCATCAACGTGAGTATTGTGGCGTTTCCGGTTGGCGGATCCAAGCTACTGACAAATTTTAATGAAACTGACAAGAAACAATCTATTATTTATTTCATAAAATGTTATCACTTTATTATTTAATCAAAACTTGATTTTAATTGATATAAGAGAAATAAGTTGTGGTAACCAATTAAAAAGAAAAAAGTGTAAATTATTTTCGTCAATCACCGATCTCAATATTGACGGAAGCTTCTAGAACATCACGTCCCTTTTGCTACATTGTTTTAATCAAGAAATAATTATAAAATTGTAATTAACGGGTTATTTGATTAAATAGTTTTACAAAAAATGATGTAATATGAATTAAAATACAATAAAAGCAATAGTTTTGTAAAAACGAGCAAAATATGCTTGGAATTTATCAGAAACATATTGTTGCCGGAAAAAACACTAATATTTATTGATATAAGGATTATATAAGTGGACAAATGTACGTGGTGATCAAACCTTGGATAGTAAGAATGTCCGATTTGAATTCCTGGCAATCCGACAGCGAGGTATCAAAAGTTGATGACGAGTGAATGATAAATATGATTTCTTTCGTTTGAGGAACGAATTAGACAGAAATCAATTTCTACTTGGTGTGATAATGAATTACTTTTTTCGGAATTACAAGGTTTTCATTCGAATACCTGGTGTATATCACGTGGTTCTTTAGAACCGGTCTCGTTAGCAAGGCTATATAAGAGGTGAATAGTGGTTTAAATACCAGTTTAGGACGACACGTAGAGCACGATAAAGTTTAAATCTCAGATGCAGAACGAAGCGGCGTAGGGCGTGGTTCATCGACATGTTTAGCCATTGTAGATGATATGAAATCACAGAAAATAGAGTTGGAGAGAGATTTGACAGTGTGGAAAACGAGGTCATCAAAGAAAAGCCATCTTAGATCTTGTTTTTATAAGATAAGTATTCATTTGAGATTACAATTGATCAATTTTTGAATAAGTAATAAATTAGTGATAACAAGGTTTGTAATAGAGAGAATTTGAAAACAAATACATGATTGTATTAAATTATGAGATTCGTTAATTCTAGTCAGTATATGATAATAGAAGTTATTTCCAGAAATAGATAATTTGTTTTGTAGAAAGATGGATTTGTTAAAGGAAGAAAACTGGTGTTTCTGAAATCAAAACAAATACGTTACTTTATTTTATTTTTCAATTAATACAAGTATAGAATTTATAAGATATTATATTTGCACTTATATCCAATTAAATATATTTGCTTATCATTTTAAAACGTACTAAATGCATCAGCATTATAACATGGACATTTCCTGAGTATAGAAAATATCGATAAATTAAAATTGTTTGAATTTATTTTTCAATTTCAGTTTCTTGCCATTTTGTCAAATGTGCTACTAAAATGAAAAGTTTTAGATATGTTGAAGAGAAAACAGTATATTCTTATGTTTCAGGTGGTTACATGTTGGGGTTGGTATCACGATGAGTATAATGAAGAAGGTGATTTTAAGATCTCCAGAGAAGTACGGTAGATTTTTTCTTTGCGTTTTATGCCAATTGAAAGTTAAATTTAATGCAGACTCCATCACAATGGAAAAGCGAAGCATTTCATATTCTGATCTTTGAGTATAATAATTCGTTTTTCGATTTATTTTAGTAGATCATTCAATCATGAATCCTTATAGTAGAGTATGGGGCATAGATAATTTTTGTTTGGTATCTATTAACCAAGTATATGTATTATTGACATATAAATTTTATAGAAGAAAACGAGTTCTACATGTCTTATGATTAATGCAGGACAGGTACGGCTTTGCGAAAGAGAATTAAAGGTTTAGAATATTTGCATTTTGATTTTCATTGTAGTTAAACTAAGGTCTCATTTGAATTGTCTACTTAGAATTGAAATTTATCAATTGAGTATTAATTTTTAAAAAACAAAAAAAAAAAAAGATCAAGATGGTATAAAATATTTATAGGAATGATAATTCTGCAGTATTTGCAGTGTTGTAATTGGCTTGATTGAGTTATCTAGAAAAAGAGATCTAAGTATTTAGTTTCAATTCTAAAAAGTTTTGATAACAGAAACTGAATTTTTGCCGGTTTTGATTTTCGAGTAAAAAGGAAATTTTGTCAATGAATTCTAATTTTAAAAATGATTCACTAAAATTGAATTAAATCTTTTCTGAAAATTAATTTCATGAGCAGTTTTGCACAATATTAGTGTTTGGTAGTGTTTGGAAGATTTGAATTTTGATAACGTTGATATATTTCATTTTATAATGAAATGATTTAATGAATGTTTATTAATTGGCAACAATTTTGGAGCATTTACTTTTATTGAAATTAGTTTTTAGTGGAAAGTGATTTTATAATACTGTAGCTATTTAAAAGCTGTTATTTTTTAATTTAAAACAAAAATAGAATTTGAGGGGAATTCCAACTCTAACCCAGCTTAGCATAAAATATTTTATGGATGTTTAGCATAACGCATCTGTGGTGTTTGGTTTTTGGCGGGATTGATTTCAGTAGACAATGAGAAGTACAAAAATAGTCAAATGAAAATTAATATTTCTGTTTGAAATAATATTGAGTTGGGTTTGAATTTGAATAACTTTGGCACAATTTAGCATATCATGTTTTTATGAATGTTTTCCAACCACTTATATGGTTTTGTTATTTGGCAATTTATTAAAGATTGTTTTCATTATATTACTGATACTATGAAATAGAAATTGATTGGATTCGAAAGCTTTGCACATTTTATCATAAAATGATGTTATGTTATAGATGTTTATCCAACTACATTTGTGGTGTTGCCATTTGGCGAGTTGGTTAAAGTAGAAAGTGGCTTCTTTATTATACGAGTTTGAATTTATGGATGTTTGTCCAACCATATATGTGATGAAGCCATTTAGTAAGACTGGTTTCTGTAGACAGTGTTTCTTGGTATATATTAAAGTAAAAGTTTATAATTTTCATGAAATCAAAGAAAAATTTGATTGGAACTTGAAGTATTTTGATTTTCACATAGTATGAATTTATGGATGTTTTTTGAACCGTATTGTGGTGATGCCATTTGGCGAGTTGGTTAAAGTAGAAAGTATTTCTACATATAAAGTACAGTAAAAGTTGATAATTCTGATGAAAATAAAGTAAAATTTGATTGGAATTTGAACTTTTTGATAAATTATATCATAAAATGAATGTTTGGATTTGTATCCAACCACATTTGTGGTGATGCCATATGGCGAGATTTGTTTGTGTAGAAAGTATTTCTACATAAGTAGTGAAAGTAAAGGTTGATAATTCTGATGAAAATAAAGTAAAATTTTATTGGAATTTGAACTTTTTGATAAATTATATCATAAAATGATTTTATGGATGTTTATCCAACCACATTTGTTTTGATGCCATTTGGTGAGATCGTTTTCAGTAGGAAGTATTTCTACAAATAGTAAAGTAAATGTTGATTATTCTGATGAAAATAAGGTTATCATAACTTGATTATCAAATGGATGTTTATACAAACACATTCATATTTTTCTTAATTAAAAAAAAAAAAAAATTATTAGTGCAATTCATAAATTTTGAACTTAATGGTGGAATTTTGATTCATTTTATCATTTTATGATAGTATGCATGTTTTGCTAGCCACAATGATGATGACTTTGATTTTTTTTATATATAGATTAAGAGAGAGAGAAAAAGAGATCCTATACATATTTACTAAAATATTAGAGTTACAAGATATATGTATCTATCAGTTTTCTAACATCAAATTTGTTCTTCCAGGTATTATTGGTTATATTCTTCTTACGTTTAATTCAAGCACCATGAGGCATTAATCGGTGTACCAATAATGACAGAGTTTCAAAGAGACACATATCCAAGGAATTGAGATGGGATTCAAGATATTTCACAGGAATGTGTATTTTGTGCTATTTTGATATTGGATGATGAATATACTTCTATGTATAACTGTGTAGAATTCATTTGATATATTTGAAGTCTTCCTCCCTGGCACTTCACGATAAATCGCATGGTATGCGTTGATTTTGACTTGAAACTATACTCAAAACTCAAGTGCAGCAAGCATTCATCGATGTATGGATAGGATGTGTGCATAACATTAAGACTTTTACAATCAGACTCACATGGTGAATTGCGTTATGGATTTTCAAAAGACGGCGGTGTATTGAATTTTTTTAGGATGGATATACATGTATTGATATTTTCCCGCTAGTATAGCGGGAAAATGTTGTATTAATGACAAGATGTTTATAAGCATGTTGTGTGGATTGGTCAGTACAGAGAGTGACCAATAGAAATTGATTTTGAGGTGTAGTAGAGAACTGGTTTTTAAAGGTTGGTCACTTCTAGCCGCCGACTTAAGCGAGCAACAGCTAATTTTTTTTTAAATTTATGTGTAAAGGGTATAAGTGAATATATTTATATACATATATTTGATTTTTTTTTTCTTAGGGTTTTATTGGTAGGTTGTGAGGTCCGTCGCAACATTTTTTGCATCCAGCGGCACTTGGCAACGGACACAGGTTTCTAGAGTTTTTTAAAAAATATTTTTATCTCTAGTTTTTCCTGGCCGGCCCTGATGCTTTTCATGTTTATCACAAAGAATATTTATGTTCCCCAAACGGAGTTTGGGAACATATTGTTTTTACTCGGTTTCTTATTATTATTATGTTCCCCAAACGAAGTTGGGGAACATATTGTTTTTACTCTGTTTCTTATTATTATTATTATTATTAAGGTCTTCCGTCTTCACGGAAGACCTTATAGTGATTGTATTGTTTCTTATTATTATTATTATTATTCTTTTTTTGACAAAATTTTGTGCATGCGATTTCTCGAAAACTATTCAGCGGTTTTTAACGAAACTTTCACAAAATATGCGTCTTTACATGAAGTTGTGCAGTCTGTAATTTTTTTTTGGAAAATTCGCTTCCGGTGCCAAGTTATGGACGATTTCCTGATTTTAAAATGCGATTTTGTCGCGCACTTTTATCGAAAATGGCTGAGAATATGAACTGGAGACATATTGGAGATGATAGATCGTGACTTTCTGGTTTGCAGAATCGCCTTTTCGTGCGTCGTCAGCACTTCCAGTATTTGCCGGAAGCATATTTAAAAAATGCAATTTTTCATTTTTTTTTGTTTTTCAATATTTTTCTTTGTTGTTTTTAATTTAAATAGAGACTCATTTGCAAATGCGTAATATGTAATTTTTTTCAGAATCGAAAAAGGCAATCTCGAGATATTCGCATTTAAAAATTTGAAGCGGTGTTTTCAATGGCCGAATGGTTAGCGCGTTGGATTGTCACGCGGGCGACCCGGGTTCGCTCCCCCGAATATCCGACTTTTTTTTATCACTTTTTCTGCTAGATTTTTCGTTTTTTATTTCAGAATCAGACGGAAGACCTCTCGTTGCTCGCAACGAGTTTCTTTTCTAGTTATGTTCCCCAAACGGAGTTTGGGAACATATTGTTTTTACTCTGTTTCTTATTATTATGTTCCCCAAACGGAGTTTGGGAACATATTGTTTTTACTCTGTTTCTTATTATTATTATTTTTTTTCTTATTTGTTCTCCGGTACTTTTTTGTCCGCGAGTGTTCTCAGAAACTGTTCACCCAACTGAGCTAAAACCTTTTTAGGGTTAATAGGTGTGTAGTGTAGGTGTGCGGAACGAAGGTCATTTTGCGCGCATGCGCCTGCACGTGCATGCGCGTGAAATGAGTGAATTGACCGATATACTTAATATAGCTATAACTTTTACATTTTTTGATGAAATGCTTTGAAACTCATTACATAAGGATATATTAATAGTGTTAATAATATGACACTGTCAAATTAGCACGAACTCACGCGCATGCACGTGCTCCTTGCTCTGATTGGCTGAAACAAAAATCTCAATATCTCTTTTGTTTTCCGACGAAATGCTTTGAAATTTTTAAAATTGCCATGAATTAGGATATCCTACAATATAATATGGAAAAATTTCATGAAATCACGCGCATGCACGCGCGCTGCAATCTGATTGGCTGAAACTTTAAATGGCTATATCTCCTTTGTTTTTTGAGGAAATGCTTTGAAATTTAAAACATAGTCATGCATTAGGACATCCTGCAATTTGATATACAAAAAAATTCAAGAAATCACGCGCATGCACGTGTGCTGCAATCTGATTGGCTGAAACTTTAAATGGCTATATCTCCTTTGATTTTTGATGAAATGCTTTGAAATTTAAAACATAGTCATGCATTAGGATATTCTACAATATGATTTAGAAAAAAATTCTTGAAATCACGTGGATGCACGTGTGCTGCAATCTGATTGGCTGAAACTTTAAATGGCTATATCTCCTTTGATTTTTGATGAAATGCTTTGAAATTTAAAACATAGTCATGCATTAGGATATTCTACAATATGATTTAGAAAAAAATTCTTGAAATCACGTGGATGCACGTGTGCTGCAATCTGATTGGCTGAAACTTGAAATGGCTATAATTCCTTTGGTTTTCAACCAAACAGGATGGGATTTAGAACATAGATAGATATAAGGGCCTCTAACAAGAAGGTATGGTCATCATGCACGTGCACGCACGTGCGTGCATTTGGAACGAGTGAAATTAAAAATACACTTGAATGAGTGATTTTTAATACTTTTGGACTAAATGCTTTAATAAAAAGTATATTTAAATATATAGAAAGTGTAGACAAGATTATATGATCATTATGCACGTGCATTCACATGGGCACGCGTGAAATGTTAAAATTTGAATATAATTGGTATCCTTTTGGGAAAACGTTGTTAAAGACAAAAATGTACAGATGCTGTCTTATTTAATAAGGCTTACAGGGAATATGGCACCAAAAGGGAGTTGGGGAGCGTTTGGGGAACATCTGTAACGGTTCCCGTTACAATTAGCACTAGTTATTATTATTATTATTATTTTTCTTCTTCCTGGGAAAATCTTTTCCGCGAATGATCTTGTAAACTACACGTCCGACTTAGGTGAAACCTTTTTAGGGTCAGTAGGCATGTTATGTAGATTTGCGGAACGAAGGTCATTTTGCGCGCACGTGCTTGCAAGAGCGCGCACGTGCAACGCGTGAAATGACCAAAATAATAGATACAGCCGTAACTTTTCTATTTTTTGATTATATGCTTTGATACTCATAATATAAGTATATATTAGTAGTATAGACGTGTTGACAGGGTCAAAATAGCAAGACCTCACGCGCATGCACGTGCGCTTCGCTCTGATTGGCTGAAACTAAAGTCTCAATATCTTTCTTGTTTTTCGTCATAACCCTTTGAAATTTTGAACTTAGGCACACAATATGAAGATGTACAGCATGATATATAATAATTTTCATGAAAGCACGTACATGCGCGTGTGCTGGTAAGAGCGCGCACGTGCAACATCTGAATTTATCAAGATAATGGATGAAGCCGTAACTTTTCTATTTCTTGATGAAATTTTTTGAAACTCACAATGCGTGAATAAAGTAGTAGTATGGACAAGATGGCATGGTCAAAATTGCAAGATCTTACACGCATGCACGTGCGCTTTGTTCTGATTGGCTGAAATTAAAGTCTCAAAATCTTTCTTGTTTTACGTCATAATCCTTTGAAATCTTGAAGTTAGTCACATATTATGAAGATCTACCGCATGATATATAAGAATTATCATGACAACACATAAATCCACGTGTGCTGCAATCTGATTGGCTGAAACTTTACATGCCTATATCTTTCTTGTTTCTCAACAAAACAGGATGAAGTTTAGAATATGAATAGGTATTATTGAATCCTACATGATATTGTTATCAAAATTGAATGCAAGGACGTTCTTGCATGCACATGCGCACACGCAATGCGTAAAAGAAACAATATGTTTGAAAAACGGTAAAATTTATATTTTTATGACTTTTTATTGATTTCTGGGATATAAAGATATGTTAATGGTTTAGACAAAATGTCATGATCACCTTGCATGTGCACGCACGTGCGTTTGCGAACAATGCGTTAATGACAAAAAGTTGATATCATTGTAGCTTTTAAAATTCTTTTATGAAATCCTGCGATACTAAGCATATTGAAGAAAGTTTTATAGGAAATCTGCACAAAAAGGGAGTTGGGGAGCGTTTGGGGAACATCTGTAACGGTCCCCGTTACAATTAGAACTAGTTATTATGTTCCCCAAACGAAGTTGGGGAACATATTGTTTTTACTCTGTTTCTTATTATGTCGCCCCGAACGAAGTCGGGGACGACATATTGATATTGTACGCATGTTTTTTTTATCCAGGCTGTTTCTCGGAGATGGCTGGGACAATCTTCCTGAAACTTTCCTCAAAGGACGATCACTGGTTGTAGTTGTGCAGTGAGGTCGTTCAGTTCCAATATGTCTACCGTTGCCATGGAAACCTGTAAAAAGCGACAAATTTTGTCCGAGAGTGTTCTCTCTGGTCCCTTAAACGTTCGTCATGAAACTTTTCTTATTTTGTGGATTAGTATCTGTAGTTCTGCAACTCGTATTTAAAATTTTCATATAATCGATTATTGCCATGGAAACCAGGTGAAAGTAAAAATTCTTTAATTTCGATTTTCTCAATAACTACTCAGGCAATCGTTTTGAAACTTTCAATGTTTATTCCTTGCAATGTGTCAAAGTGATTTCTACTTTCAAAATAATTGTAATGAGTCGCTCACGGTTGCCATAGAAACGAAACAGAAAAAAAGATTCAGATGTACACATGTGTTCTCCAAGGTCTAGGTCAAAGGGTCAAAGTTCGTCGTATCCAATAAAAGTTCTTTTCACAAGGATTACATATTTGAAATACGAAAGCCCTAGTACTTACCGTTCAAACGTTATGGCTATTTACTATGTTCAAGACGACCCCCCCCTTTTTTTTTGAAGCACACAGCCAAGTAGAATACACAGATATAACATATACAACTTACAAGTAACTTTTTAAAATCTTCATTCATAAAATTCAGTTCCCGTCATGTGATATTTTGCCATCATTCACTCTCCTTCTGTTTTGTCTCTTGAATTTATAAATATTTTATTTTATCTATATTAAAAAAAATAACGATTGTCAGCTGCATTTATTATCATTTCGCGTTTTCTTGTATATCTATCACTTGTATATTATTCATTTCATTAGATAGTGCAAGTATAAATTAAAAAATTGGTACGTCATTTCCATAGTTTTTATTCATTCATAAATTCTTTGATCCGCTCCTGATGGTTCGCAAAGCCTTGATCACCACTGTATACAAAACATTCATCTCGCCGAAAATGTTCATGATTCCGCTAAACTGAGAAAGTTCACACATGATTTATCATCTCATAACACACATCAGCTCTCTGCAATGCAGAAATGCTCGAATTGAAGGGGAAAATTCAGGAGTTATTGATGAGAAAAATTCAGGAGTTATTATGTCGCCCCGAACGAAGTCGGGGACGACATATTGATATTGTACGCATGTTTTTTTTATCCAGGCTGTTTCTCGGAGATGGCTGGGACAATCTTCCTGAAACTTTCCTCAAAGGACGATCACTGGTTGTAGTTGTGCAGTGAGGTCGTTCAGTTCCAATATGTCTACCGTTGCCATGGAAACCTGTAAAAAGCGACAAATTTTGTCCGAGAGTGTTCTCTCTGGTCCCTTAAACGTTCGTCATGAAACTTTTCTTATTTTAAGGATTAGTATCTGTAGTTCTGCAACTCGTATTTAAAATTTTCATATAATCGATTATTGCCATGGAAACCAGGTGAAAGTAAAAATTCTTTAATTTCGATTTTCTCAATAACTACTCAGGCAATCGTTTTGAAACTTTCAATGTTTATTCCTTGCAATGTGTCAAAGTGATTTCTACTTTCAAAATAATTGTAATGAGTCGCTCACGGTTGCCATAGAAACGAAACAGAAAAAAAGATTCAGATGTACACATGTGTTCTCCAAGGTCTAGGTCAAAGGGTCAAAGTTCGTCGTATCCAATAAAAGTTCTTTTCACAAGGATTACATATTTGAAATACGAAAGCCCTAGTACTTACCGTTCAAACGTTATGGCTATTTACTATGTTCAAGACGACCCCCCCTTTTTTTTTGAAGCACACAGCCAAGTAGAATACACAGATATAACATATACAACTTACAAGTAACTTTTTAAAATCTTCATTCATAAAATTCAGTTCCCGTCATGTGATATTTTGCCATCATTCATTCTCCTTCTGTTTTGTCTCTTGAATTTATAAATATTTTATTTTATCTATATTAAAAAAAATAACGATTGTCAGCTGCATTTATTATCATTTCGCGTTTTCTTGTATATCTATCACTTGTATATCATTCATTTCATTAGATAGTGCAAGTATAAATTAAAAAATTGGTACGTCATTTCCATAGTTTTTATTCATTCATAAATTCTTTGATCCGCTCCTGATGGTTCGCAAAGCCTTGATCACCACTGTATACAAAACATTCATCTCGCCGAAAATGTTCATGATTCCGCTAAACTGAGAAAGTTCACACATGATTTATCATCTCATAACACACATCAGCTCTCTGCAATGCAGAAATGCTCGAATTGAAGGGGAAAATTCAGGAGTTATTGATGAGAAAAATTCAGGAGTTATTATGTCGCCCCGAACGAAGTCGGGGACGACATATTGATATTGTACGCATGTTTTTTTTTATCCAGGCTGTTTCTCGGAGATGGCTGGGACAATCTTCCTGAAACTTTCCTCAAAGGACGATCACTGGTTGTAGTTGTGCAGTGAGGTCGTTCAGTTCCAATATGTCTACCGTTGCCATGGAAACCTGTAAAAAGCGACAAATTTTGTCCGAGAGTGTTCTCTCTGGTCCCTTAAACGTTCGTCATGAAACTTTTCTTATTTTAAGGATTAGTATCTGTAGTTCTGCAACTCGTATTTAAAATTTTCATATAATCGATTATTGCCATGGAAACCAGGTGAAAGTAAAAATTCTTTAATTTCGATTTTCTCAATAACTACTCAGGCAATCGTTTTGAAACTTTCAATGTTTATTCCTTGCAATGTGTCAAAGTGATTTCTACTTTCAAAATAATTGTAATGAGTCGCTCACGGTTGCCATAGAAACGAAACAGAAAAAAAGATTCAGATGTACACATGTGTTCTCCAAGGTCTAGGTCAAAGGGTCAAAGTTCGTCGTATCCAATAAAAGTTCTTTTCACAAGGATTACATATTTGAAATACGAAAGCCCTAGTACTTACCGTTCAAACGTTATGGCTATTTACTATGTTCAAGACGACCCCCCCCCCTTTTTTTTTGAAGCACACAGCCAAGTAGAATACACAGATATAACATATACAACTTACAAGTAACTTTTTAAAATCTTCATTCATAAAATTCAGTTCCCGTCATGTGATATTTTGCCATCATTCATTCTCCTTCTGTTTTGTCTCTTGAATTTATAAATATTTTATTTTATCTATATTAAAAAAAATAACGATTGTCAGCTGCATTTATTATCATTTCGCGTTTTCTTGTATATCTATCACTTGTATATTATTCATTTCATTAGATAGTGCAAGTATAAATTAAAAAATTGGTACGTCATTTCCATAGTTTTTATTCATTCATAAATTCTTTGATCCGCTCCTGATGGTTCGCAAAGCCTTGATCACCACTGTATACAAAACATTCATCTCGCCGAAAATGTTCATGATTCCGCTAAACTGAGAAAGTTCACACATGATTTATCATCTCATAACACACATCAGCTCTCTGCAATGCAGAAATGCTCGAATTGAAGGGGAAAATTCAGGAGTTATTGATGAGAAAAATTCAGGAGTTATTATGTCGCCCCGAACGAAGTCGGGGACGACATATTGATATTGTACGCATGTTTTTTTTATCCAGGCTGTTTCTCGGAGATGGCTGGGACAATCTTCCTGAAACTTTCCTCAAAGGACGATCACTGGTTGTAGTTGTGCAGTGAGGTCGTTCAGTTCCAATATGTCTACCGTTGCCATGGAAACCTGTAAAAAGCGACAAATTTTGTCCGAGAGTGTTCTCTCTGGTCCCTTAAACGTTCGTCATGAAACTTTTCTTATTTTAAGGATTAGTATCTGTAGTTCTGCAACTCGTATTTAAAATTTTCATATAATCGATTATTGCCATGGAAACCAGGTGAAAGTAAAAATTCTTTAATTTCGATTTTCTCAATAACTACTCAGGCAATCGTTTTGAAACTTTCAATGTTTATTCCTTGCAATGTGTCAAAGTGATTTCTACTTTCAAAATAATTGTAATGAGTCGCTCACGGTTGCCATAGAAACGAAACAGAAAAAAAGATTCAGATGTACACATGTGTTCTCCAAGGTCTAGGTCAAAGGGTCAAAGTTCGTCGTATCCAATAAAAGTTCTTTTCACAAGGATTACATATTTGAAATACGAAAGCCCTAGTACTTACCGTTCAAACGTTATGGCTATTTACTATGTTCAAGACGACCCCCCCCCCTTTTTTTTTGAAGCACACAGCCAAGTAGAATACACAGATATAACATATACAACTTACAAGTAACTTTTTAAAATCTTCATTCATAAAATTCAGTTCCCGTCATGTGATATTTTGCCATCATTCATTCTCCTTCTGTTTTGTCTCTTGAATTTATAAATATTTTATTTTATCTATATTAAAAAAAATAACGATTGTCAGCTGCATTTATTATCATTTCGCGTTTTCTTGTATATCTATCACTTGTATATTATTCATTTCATTAGATAGTGCAAGTATAAATTAAAAAATTGGTACGTCATTTCCATAGTTTTTATTCATTCATAAATTCTTTGATCCGCTCCTGATGGTTCGCAAAGCCTTGATCACCACTGTATACAAAACATTCATCTCGCCGAAAATGTTCATGATTCCGCTAAACTGAGAAAGTTCACACATGATTTATCATCTCATAACACACATCAGCTCTCTGCAATGCAGAAATGCTCGAATTGAAGGGGAAAATTCAGGAGTTATTGATGAGAAAAATTCAGGAGTTATTATGTCGCCCCGAACGAAGTCGGGGACGACATATTGATATTGTACGCATGTTTTTTTTATCCAGGCTGTTTCTCGGAGATGGCTGGGACAATCTTCCTGAAACTTTCCTCAAAGGACGATCACTGGTTGTAGTTGTGCAGTGAGGTCGTTCAGTTCCAATATGTCTACCGTTGCCATGGAAACCTGTAAAAAGCGACAAATTTTGTCCGAGAGTGTTCTCTCTGGTCCCTTAAACGTTCGTCATGAAACTTTTCTTATTTTAAGGATTAGTATCTGTAGTTCTGCAACTCGTATTTAAAATTTTCATATAATCGATTATTGCCATGGAAACCAGGTGAAAGTAAAAATTCTTTAATTTCGATTTTCTCAATAACTACTCAGGCAATCGTTTTGAAACTTTCAATGTTTATTCCTTGCAATGTGTCAAAGTGATTTCTACTTTCAAAATAATTGTAATGAGTCGCTCACGGTTGCCATAGAAACGAAACAGAAAAAAAGATTCAGATGTACACATGTGTTCTCCAAGGTCTAGGTCAAAGGGTCAAAGTTCGTCGTATCCAATAAAAGTTCTTTTCACAAGGATTACATATTTGAAATACGAAAGCCCTAGTACTTACCGTTCAAACGTTATGGCTATTTACTATGTTCAAGACGACCCCCCCCCCTTTTTTTTTGAAGCACACAGCCAAGTAGAATACACAGATATAACATATACAACTTACAAGTAACTTTTTAAAATCTTCATTCATAAAATTCAGTTCCCGTCATGTGATATTTTGCCATCATTCATTCTCCTTCTGTTTTGTCTCTTGAATTTATAAATATTTTATTTTATCTATATTAAAAAAAATAACGATTGTCAGCTGCATTTATTATCATTTCGCGTTTTCTTGTATATCTATCACTTGTATATTATTCATTTCATTAGATAGTGCAAGTATAAATTAAAAAATTGGTACGTCATTTCCATAGTTTTTATTCATTCATAAATTCTTTGATCCGCTCCTGATGGTTCGCAAAGCCTTGATCACCACTGTATACAAAACATTCATCTCGCCGAAAATGTTCATGATTCCGCTAAACTGAGAAAGTTCACACATGATTTATCATCTCATAACACACATCAGCTCTCTGCAATGCAGAAATGCTCGAATTGAAGGGGAAAATTCAGGAGTTATTGATGAGAAAAATTCAGGAGTTATTATGTCGCCCCGAACGAAGTCGGGGACGACATATTGATATTGTACGCATGTTTTTTTTATCCAGGCTGTTTCTCGGAGATGGCTGGGACAATCTTCCTGAAACTTTCCTCAAAGGACGATCACTGGTTGTAGTTGTGCAGTGAGGTCGTTCAGTTCCAATATGTCTACCGTTGCCATGGAAACCTGTAAAAAGCGACAAATTTTGTCCGAGAGTGTTCTCTCTGGTCCCTTAAACGTTCGTCATGAAACTTTTCTTATTTTAAGGATTAGTATCTGTAGTTCTGCAACTCGTATTTAAAATTTTCATATAATCGATTATTGCCATGGAAACCAGGTGAAAGTAAAAATTCTTTAATTTCGATTTTCTCAATAACTACTCAGGCAATCGTTTTGAAACTTTCAATGTTTATTCCTTGCAATGTGTCAAAGTGATTTCTACTTTCAAAATAATTGTAATGAGTCGCTCACGGTTGCCATAGAAACGAAACAGAAAAAAAGATTCAGATGTACACATGTGTTCTCCAAGGTCTAGGTCAAAGGGTCAAAGTTCGTCGTATCCAATAAAAGTTCTTTTCACAAGGATTACATATTTGAAATACGAAAGCCCTAGTACTTACCGTTCAAACGTTATGGCTATTTACTATGTTCAAGACGACCCCCCCCCCCTTTTTTTTTGAAGCACACAGCCAAGTAGAATACACAGATATAACATATACAACTTACAAGTAACTTTTTAAAATCTTCATTCATAAAATTCAGTTCCCGTCATGTGATATTTTGCCATCATTCATTCTCCTTCTGTTTTGTCTCTTGAATTTATAAATATTTTATTTTATCTATATTAAAAAAAATAACGATTGTCAGCTGCATTTATTATCATTTCGCGTTTTCTTGTATATCTATCACTTGTATATTATTCATTTCATTAGATAGTGCAAGTATAAATTAAAAAATTGGTACGTCATTTCCATAGTTTTTATTCATTCATAAATTCTTTGATCCGCTCCTGATGGTTCGCAAAGCCTTGATCACCACTGTATACAAAACATTCATCTCGCCGAAAATGTTCATGATTCCGCTAAACTGAGAAAGTTCACACATGATTTATCATCTCATAACACACATCAGCTCTCTGCAATGCAGAAATGCTCGAATTGAAGGGGAAAATTCAGGAGTTATTGATGAGAAAAATTCAGGAGTTATTATGTCGCCCCGAACGAAGTCGGGGACGACATATTGATATTGTACGCATGTTTTTTTTATCCAGGCTGTTTCTCGGAGATGGCTGGGACAATCTTCCTGAAACTTTCCTCAAAGGACGATCACTGGTTGTAGTTGTGCAGTGAGGTCGTTCAGTTCCAATATGTCTACCGTTGCCATGGAAACCTGTAAAAAGCGACAAATTTTGTCCGAGAGTGTTCTCTCTGGTCCCTTAAACGTTCGTCATGAAACTTTTCTTATTTTAAGGATTAGTATCTGTAGTTCTGCAACTCGTATTTAAAATTTTCATATAATCGATTATTGCCATGGAAACCAGGTGAAAGTAAAAATTCTTTAATTTCGATTTTCTCAATAACTACTCAGGCAATCGTTTTGAAACTTTCAATGTTTATTCCTTGCAATGTGTCAAAGTGATTTCTACTTTCAAAATAATTGTAATGAGTCGCTCACGGTTGCCATAGAAACGAAACAGAAAAAAAGATTCAGATGTACACATGTGTTCTCCAAGGTCTAGGTCAAAGGGTCAAAGTTCGTCGTATCCAATAAAAGTTCTTTTCACAAGGATTACATATTTGAAATACGAAAGCCCTAGTACTTACCGTTCAAACGTTATGGCTATTTACTATGTTCAAGACGACCCCCCCCCCCCTTTTTTTTTGAAGCACACAGCCAAGTAGAATACACAGATATAACATATACAACTTACAAGTAACTTTTTAAAATCTTCATTCATAAAATTCAGTTCCCGTCATGTGATATTTTGCCATCATTCATTCTCCTTCTGTTTTGTCTCTTGAATTTATAAATATTTTATTTTATCTATATTAAAAAAAATAACGATTGTCAGCTGCATTTATTATCATTTCGCGTTTTCTTGTATATCTATCACTTGTATATTATTCATTTCATTAGATAGTGCAAGTATAAATTAAAAAATTGGTACGTCATTTCCATAGTTTTTATTCATTCATAAATTCTTTGATCCGCTCCTGATGGTTCGCAAAGCCTTGATCACCACTGTATACAAAACATTCATCTCGCCGAAAATGTTCATGATTCCGCTAAACTGAGAAAGTTCACACATGATTTATCATCTCATAACACACATCAGCTCTCTGCAATGCAGAAATGCTCGAATTGAAGGGGAAAATTCAGGAGTTATTGATGAGAAAAATTCAGGAGTTATTATGTCGCCCCGAACGAAGTCGGGGACGACATATTGATATTGTACGCATGTTTTTTTTATCCAGGCTGTTTCTCGGAGATGGCTGGGACAATCTTCCTGAAACTTTCCTCAAAGGACGATCACTGGTTGTAGTTGTGCAGTGAGGTCGTTCAGTTCCAATATGTCTACCGTTGCCATGGAAACCTGTAAAAAGCGACAAATTTTGTCCGAGAGTGTTCTCTCTGGTCCCTTAAACGTTCGTCATGAAACTTTTCTTATTTTAAGGATTAGTATCTGTAGTTCTGCAACTCGTATTTAAAATTTTCATATAATCGATTATTGCCATGGAAACCAGGTGAAAGTAAAAATTCTTTAATTTCGATTTTCTCAATAACTACTCAGGCAATCGTTTTGAAACTTTCAATGTTTATTCCTTGCAATGTGTCAAAGTGATTTCTACTTTCAAAATAATTGTAATGAGTCGCTCACGGTTGCCATAGAAACGAAACAGAAAAAAAGATTCAGATGTACACATGTGTTCTCCAAGGTCTAGGTCAAAGGGTCAAAGTTCGTCGTATCCAATAAAAGTTCTTTTCACAAGGATTACATATTTGAAATACGAAAGCCCTAGTACTTACCGTTCAAACGTTATGGCTATTTACTATGTTCAAGACGACCCCCCCCCCTTTTTTTTTGAAGCACACAGCCAAGTAGAATACACAGATATAACATATACAACTTACAAGTAACTTTTTAAAATCTTCATTCATAAAATTCAGTTCCCGTCATGTGATATTTTGCCATCATTCATTCTCCTTCTGTTTTGTCTCTTGAATTTATAAATATTTTATTTTATCTATATTAAAAAAAATAACGATTGTCAGCTGCATTTATTATCATTTCGCGTTTTCTTGTATATCTATCACTTGTATATTATTCATTTCATTAGATAGTGCAAGTATAAATTAAAAAATTGGTACGTCATTTCCATAGTTTTTATTCATTCATAAATTCTTTGATCCGCTCCTGATGGTTCGCAAAGCCTTGATCACCACTGTATACAAAACATTCATCTCGCCGAAAATGTTCATGATTCCGCTAAACTGAGAAAGTTCACACATGATTTATCATCTCATAACACACATCAGCTCTCTGCAATGCAGAAATGCTCGAATTGAAGGGGAAAATTCAGGAGTTATTGATGAGAAAAATTCAGGAGTTATTATGTCGCCCCGAACGAAGTCGGGGACGACATATTGATATTGTACGCATGTTTTTTTTATCCAGGCTGTTTCTCGGAGATGGCTGGGACAATCTTCCTGAAACTTTCCTCAAAGGACGATCACTGGTTGTAGTTGTGCAGTGAGGTCGTTCAGTTCCAATATGTCTACCGTTGCCATGGAAACCTGTAAAAAGCGACAAATTTTGTCCGAGAGTGTTCTCTCTGGTCCCTTAAACGTTCGTCATGAAACTTTTCTTATTTTAAGGATTAGTATCTGTAGTTCTGCAACTCGTATTTAAAATTTTCATATAATCGATTATTGCCATGGAAACCAGGTGAAAGTAAAAATTCTTTAATTTCGATTTTCTCAATAACTACTCAGGCAATCGTTTTGAAACTTTCAATGTTTATTCCTTGCAATGTGTCAAAGTGATTTCTACTTTCAAAATAATTGTAATGAGTCGCTCACGGTTGCCATAGAAACGAAACAGAAAAAAAGATTCAGATGTACACATGTGTTCTCCAAGGTCTAGGTCAAAGGGTCAAAGTTCGTCGTATCCAATAAAAGTTCTTTTCACAAGGATTACATATTTGAAATACGAAAGCCCTAGTACTTACCGTTCAAACGTTATGGCTATTTACTATGTTCAAGACGACCCCCCCCTTTTTTTTTGAAGCACACAGCCAAGTAGAATACACAGATATAACATATACAACTTACAAGTAACTTTTTAAAATCTTCATTCATAAAATTCAGTTCCCGTCATGTGATATTTTGCCATCATTCATTCTCCTTCTGTTTTGTCTCTTGAATTTATAAATATTTTATTTTATCTATATTAAAAAAAATAACGATTGTCAGCTGCATTTATTATCATTTCGCGTTTTCTTGTATATCTATCACTTGTATATTATTCATTTCATTAGATAGTGCAAGTATAAATTAAAAAATTGGTACGTCATTTCCATAGTTTTTATTCATTCATAAATTCTTTGATCCGCTCCTGATGGTTCGCAAAGCCTTGATCACCACTGTATACAAAACATTCATCTCGCCGAAAATGTTCATGATTCCGCTAAACTGAGAAAGTTCACACATGATTTATCATCTCATAACACACATCAGCTCTCTGCAATGCAGAAATGCTCGAATTGAAGGGGAAAATTCAGGAGTTATTGATGAGAAAAATTCAGGAGTTATTATGTCGCCCCGAACGAAGTCGGGGACGACATATTGATATTGTACGCATGTTTTTTTTATCCAGGCTGTTTCTCGGAGATGGCTGGGACAATCTTCCTGAAACTTTCCTCAAAGGACGATCACTGGTTGTAGTTGTGCAGTGAGGTCGTTCAGTTCCAATATGTCTACCGTTGCCATGGAAACCTGTAAAAAGCGACAAATTTTGTCCGAGAGTGTTCTCTCTGGTCCCTTAAACGTTCGTCATGAAACTTTTCTTATTTTAAGGATTAGTATCTGTAGTTCTGCAACTCGTATTTAAAATTTTCATATAATCGATTATTGCCATGGAAACCAGGTGAAAGTAAAAATTCTTTAATTTCGATTTTCTCAATAACTACTCAGGCAATCGTTTTGAAACTTTCAATGTTTATTCCTTGCAATGTGTCAAAGTGATTTCTACTTTCAAAATAATTGTAATGAGTCGCTCACGGTTGCCATAGAAACGAAACAGAAAAAAAGATTCAGATGTACACATGTGTTCTCCAAGGTCTAGGTCAAAGGGTCAAAGTTCGTCGTATCCAATAAAAGTTCTTTTCACAAGGATTACATATTTGAAATACGAAAGCCCTAGTACTTACCGTTCAAACGTTATGGCTATTTACTATGTTCAAGACGACCCCCCCCCCCTTTTTTTGAAGCACACAGCCAAGTAGAATACACAGATATAACATATACAACTTACAAGTAACTTTTTAAAATCTTCATTCATAAAATTCAGTTCCCGTCATGTGATATTTTGCCATCATTCATTCTCCTTCTGTTTTGTCTCTTGAATTTATAAATATTTTATTTTATCTATATTAAAAAAAATAACGATTGTCAGCTGCATTTATTATCATTTCGCGTTTTCTTGTATATCTATCACTTGTATATTATTCATTTCATTAGATAGTGCAAGTATAAATTAAAAAATTGGTACGTCATTTCCATAGTTTTTATTCATTCATAAATTCTTTGATCCGCTCCTGATGGTTCGCAAAGCCTTGATCACCACTGTATACAAAACATTCATCTCGCCGAAAATGTTCATGATTCCGCTAAACTGAGAAAGTTCACACATGATTTATCATCTCATAACACACATCAGCTCTCTGCAATGCAGAAATGCTCGAATTGAAGGGGAAAATTCAGGAGTTATTGATGAGAAAAATTCAGGAGTTATTATGTCGCCCCGAACGAAGTCGGGGACGACATATTGATATTGTACGCATGTTTTTTTTATCCAGGCTGTTTCTCGGAGATGGCTGGGACAATCTTCCTGAAACTTTCCTCAAAGGACGATCACTGGTTGTAGTTGTGCAGTGAGGTCGTTCAGTTCCAATATGTCTACCGTTGCCATGGAAACCTGTAAAAAGCGACAAATTTTGTCCGAGAGTGTTCTCTCTGGTCCCTTAAACGTTCGTCATGAAACTTTTCTTATTTTAAGGATTAGTATCTGTAGTTCTGCAACTCGTATTTAAAATTTTCATATAATCGATTATTGCCATGGAAACCAGGTGAAAGTAAAAATTCTTTAATTTCGATTTTCTCAATAACTACTCAGGCAATCGTTTTGAAACTTTCAATGTTTATTCCTTGCAATGTGTCAAAGTGATTTCTACTTTCAAAATAATTGTAATGAGTCGCTCACGGTTGCCATAGAAACGAAACAGAAAAAAAGATTCAGATGTACACATGTGTTCTCCAAGGTCTAGGTCAAAGGGTCAAAGTTCGTCGTATCCAATAAAAGTTCTTTTCACAAGGATTACATATTTGAAATACGAAAGCCCTAGTACTTACCGTTCAAACGTTATGGCTATTTACTATGTTCAAGACGACCCCCCCCCCTTTTTTTTTGAAGCACACAGCCAAGTAGAATACACAGATATAACATATACAACTTACAAGTAACTTTTTAAAATCTTCATTCATAAAATTCAGTTCCCGTCATGTGATATTTTGCCATCATTCATTCTCCTTCTGTTTTGTCTCTTGAATTTATAAATATTTTATTTTATCTATATTAAAAAAAATAACGATTGTCAGCTGCATTTATTATCATTTCGCGTTTTCTTGTATATCTATCACTTGTATATTATTCATTTCATTAGATAGTGCAAGTATAAATTAAAAAATTGGTACGTCATTTCCATAGTTTTTATTCATTCATAAATTCTTTGATCCGCTCCTGATGGTTCGCAAAGCCTTGATCACCACTGTATACAAAACATTCATCTCGCCGAAAATGTTCATGATTCCGCTAAACTGAGAAAGTTCACACATGATTTATCATCTCATAACACACATCAGCTCTCTGCAATGCAGAAATGCTCGAATTGAAGGGGAAAATTCAGGAGTTATTGATGAGAAAAATTCAGGAGTTATTATGTCGCCCCGAACGAAGTCGGGGACGACATATTGATATTGTACGCATGTTTTTTTTATCCAGGCTGTTTCTCGGAGATGGCTGGGACAATCTTCCTGAAACTTTCCTCAAAGGACGATCACTGGTTGTAGTTGTGCAGTGAGGTCGTTCAGTTCCAATATGTCTACCGTTGCCATGGAAACCTGTAAAAAGCGACAAATTTTGTCCGAGAGTGTTCTCTCTGGTCCCTTAAACGTTCGTCATGAAACTTTTCTTATTTTAAGGATTAGTATCTGTAGTTCTGCAACTCGTATTTAAAATTTTCATATAATCGATTATTGCCATGGAAACCAGGTGAAAGTAAAAATTCTTTAATTTCGATTTTCTCAATAACTACTCAGGCAATCGTTTTGAAACTTTCAATGTTTATTCCTTGCAATGTGTCAAAGTGATTTCTACTTTCAAAATAATTGTAATGAGTCGCTCACGGTTGCCATAGAAACGAAACAGAAAAAAAGATTCAGATGTACACATGTGTTCTCCAAGGTCTAGGTCAAAGGGTCAAAGTTCGTCGTATCCAATAAAAGTTCTTTTCACAAGGATTACATATTTGAAATACGAAAGCCCTAGTACTTACCGTTCAAACGTTATGGCTATTTACTATGTTCAAGACGACCCCCCCCCCTTTTTTTTGAAGCACACAGCCAAGTAGAATACACAGATATAACATATACAACTTACAAGTAACTTTTTAAAATCTTCATTCATAAAATTCAGTTCCCGTCATGTGATATTTTGCCATCATTCATTCTCCTTCTGTTTTGTCTCTTGAATTTATAAATATTTTATTTTATCTATATTAAAAAAAATAACGATTGTCAGCTGCATTTATTATCATTTCGCGTTTTCTTGTATATCTATCACTTGTATATTATTCATTTCATTAGATAGTGCAAGTATAAATTAAAAAATTGGTACGTCATTTCCATAGTTTTTATTCATTCATAAATTCTTTGATCCGCTCCTGATGGTTCGCAAAGCCTTGATCACCACTGTATACAAAACATTCATCTCGCCGAAAATGTTCATGATTCCGCTAAACTGAGAAAGTTCACACATGATTTATCATCTCATAACACACATCAGCTCTCTGCAATGCAGAAATGCTCGAATTGAAGGGGAAAATTCAGGAGTTATTGATGAGAAAAATTCAGGAGTTATTATGTCGCCCCGAACGAAGTCGGGGACGACATATTGATATTGTACGCATGTTTTTTTTATCCAGGCTGTTTCTCGGAGATGGCTGGGACAATCTTCCTGAAACTTTCCTCAAAGGACGATCACTGGTTGTAGTTGTGCAGTGAGGTCGTTCAGTTCCAATATGTCTACCGTTGCCATGGAAACCTGTAAAAAGCGACAAATTTTGTCCGAGAGTGTTCTCTCTGGTCCCTTAAACGTTCGTCATGAAACTTTTCTTATTTTAAGGATTAGTATCTGTAGTTCTGCAACTCGTATTTAAAATTTTCATATAATCGATTATTGCCATGGAAACCAGGTGAAAGTAAAAATTCTTTAATTTCGATTTTCTCAATAACTACTCAGGCAATCGTTTTGAAACTTTCAATGTTTATTCCTTGCAATGTGTCAAAGTGATTTCTACTTTCAAAATAATTGTAATGAGTCGCTCACGGTTGCCATAGAAACGAAACAGAAAAAAAGATTCAGATGTACACATGTGTTCTCCAAGGTCTAGGTCAAAGGGTCAAAGTTCGTCGTATCCAATAAAAGTTCTTTTCACAAGGATTACATATTTGAAATACGAAAGCCCTAGTACTTACCGTTCAAACGTTATGGCTATTTACTATGTTCAAGACGACCCCCCCCCCTTTTTTTTGAAGCACACAGCCAAGTAGAATACACAGATATAACATATACAACTTACAAGTAACTTTTTAAAATCTTCATTCATAAAATTCAGTTCCCGTCATGTGATATTTTGCCATCATTCATTCTCCTTCTGTTTTGTCTCTTGAATTTATAAATATTTTATTTTATCTATATTAAAAAAAATAACGATTGTCAGCTGCATTTATTATCATTTCGCGTTTTCTTGTATATCTATCACTTGTATATTATTCATTTCATTAGATAGTGCAAGTATAAATTAAAAAATTGGTACGTCATTTCCATAGTTTTTATTCATTCATAAATTCTTTGATCCGCTCCTGATGGTTCGCAAAGCCTTGATCACCACTGTATACAAAACATTCATCTCGCCGAAAATGTTCATGATTCCGCTAAACTGAGAAAGTTCACACATGATTTATCATCTCATAACACACATCAGCTCTCTGCAATGCAGAAATGCTCGAATTGAAGGGGAAAATTCAGGAGTTATTGATGAGAAAAATTCAGGAGTTATTATGTCGCCCCGAACGAAGTCGGGGACGACATATTGATATTGTACGCATGTTTTTTTTATCCAGGCTGTTTCTCGGAGATGGCTGGGACAATCTTCCTGAAACTTTCCTCAAAGGACGATCACTGGTTGTAGTTGTGCAGTGAGGTCGTTCAGTTCCAATATGTCTACCGTTGCCATGGAAACCTGTAAAAAGCGACAAATTTTGTCCGAGAGTGTTCTCTCTGGTCCCTTAAACGTTCGTCATGAAACTTTTCTTATTTTAAGGATTAGTATCTGTAGTTCTGCAACTCGTATTTAAAATTTTCATATAATCGATTATTGCCATGGAAACCAGGTGAAAGTAAAAATTCTTTAATTTCGATTTTCTCAATAACTACTCAGGCAATCGTTTTGAAACTTTCAATGTTTATTCCTTGCAATGTGTCAAAGTGATTTCTACTTTCAAAATAATTGTAATGAGTCGCTCACGGTTGCCATAGAAACGAAACAGAAAAAAAGATTCAGATGTACACATGTGTTCTCCAAGGTCTAGGTCAAAGGGTCAAAGTTCGTCGTATCCAATAAAAGTTCTTTTCACAAGGATTACATATTTGAAATACGAAAGCCCTAGTACTTACCGTTCAAACGTTATGGCTATTTACTATGTTCAAGACGACCCCCCCCCCCTTTTTTTTGAAGCACACAGCCAAGTAGAATACACAGATATAACATATACAACTTACAAGTAACTTTTTAAAATCTTCATTCATAAAATTCAGTTCCCGTCATGTGATATTTTGCCATCATTCATTCTCCTTCTGTTTTGTCTCTTGAATTTATAAATATTTTATTTTATCTATATTAAAAAAAATAACGATTGTCAGCTGCATTTATTATCATTTCGCGTTTTCTTGTATATCTATCACTTGTATATTATTCATTTCATTAGATAGTGCAAGTATAAATTAAAAAATTGGTACGTCATTTCCATAGTTTTTATTCATTCATAAATTCTTTGATCCGCTCCTGATGGTTCGCAAAGCCTTGATCACCACTGTATACAAAACATTCATCTCGCCGAAAATGTTCATGATTCCGCTAAACTGAGAAAGTTCACACATGATTTATCATCTCATAACACACATCAGCTCTCTGCAATGCAGAAATGCTCGAATTGAAGGGGAAAATTCAGGAGTTATTGATGAGAAAAATTCAGGAGTTATTATGTCGCCCCGAACGAAGTCGGGGACGACATATTGATATTGTACGCATGTTTTTTTTATCCAGGCTGTTTCTCGGAGATGGCTGGGACAATCTTCCTGAAACTTTCCTCAAAGGACGATCACTGGTTGTAGTTGTGCAGTGAGGTCGTTCAGTTCCAATATGTCTACCGTTGCCATGGAAACCTGTAAAAAGCGACAAATTTTGTCCGAGAGTGTTCTCTCTGGTCCCTTAAACGTTCGTCATGAAACTTTTCTTATTTTAAGGATTAGTATCTGTAGTTCTGCAACTCGTATTTAAAATTTTCATATAATCGATTATTGCCATGGAAACCAGGTGAAAGTAAAAATTCTTTAATTTCGATTTTCTCAATAACTACTCAGGCAATCGTTTTGAAACTTTCAATGTTTATTCCTTGCAATGTGTCAAAGTGATTTCTACTTTCAAAATAATTGTAATGAGTCGCTCACGGTTGCCATAGAAACGAAACAGAAAAAAAGATTCAGATGTACACATGTGTTCTCCAAGGTCTAGGTCAAAGGGTCAAAGTTCGTCGTATCCAATAAAAGTTCTTTTCACAAGGATTACATATTTGAAATACGAAAGCCCTAGTACTTACCGTTCAAACGTTATGGCTATTTACTATGTTCAAGACGACCCCCCCCCTTTTTTTTTGAAGCACACAGCCAAGTAGAATACACAGATATAACATATACAACTTACAAGTAACTTTTTAAAATCTTCATTCATAAAATTCAGTTCCCGTCATGTGATATTTTGCCATCATTCATTCTCCTTCTGTTTTGTCTCTTGAATTTATAAATATTTTATTTTATCTATATAAAAAAAATAACGATTGTCAGCTGCATTTATTATCATTTCGCGTTTTCTTGTATATCTATCACTTGTATATTATTCATTTCATTAGATAGTGCAAGTATAAATTAAAAAATTGGTACGTCATTTCCATAGTTTTTATTCATTCATAAATTCTTTGATCCGCTCCTGATGGTTCGCAAAGCCTTGATCACCACTGTATACAAAACATTCATCTCGCCGAAAATGTTCATGATTCCGCTAAACTGAGAAAGTTCACACATGATTTATCATCTCATAACACACATCAGCTCTCTGCAATGCAGAAATGCTCGAATTGAAGGGGAAAATTCAGGAGTTATTGATGAGAAAAATTCAGGAGTTATTATGTCGCCCCGAACGAAGTCGGGGACGACATATTGATATTGTACGCATGTTTTTTTTATCCAGGCTGTTTCTCGGAGATGGCTGGGACAATCTTCCTGAAACTTTCCTCAAAGGACGATCACTGGTTGTAGTTGTGCAGTGAGGTCGTTCAGTTCCAATATGTCTACCGTTGCCATGGAAACCTGTAAAAAGCGACAAATTTTGTCCGAGAGTGTTCTCTCTGGTCCCTTAAACGTTCGTCATGAAACTTTTCTTATTTTAAGGATTAGTATCTGTAGTTCTGCAACTCGTATTTAAAATTTTCATATAATCGATTATTGCCATGGAAACCAGGTGAAAGTAAAAATTCTTTAATTTCGATTTTCTCAATAACTACTCAGGCAATCGTTTTGAAACTTTCAATGTTTATTCCTTGCAATGTGTCAAAGTGATTTCTACTTTCAAAATAATTGTAATGAGTCGCTCACGGTTGCCATAGAAACGAAACAGAAAAAAAGATTCAGATGTACACATGTGTTCTCCAAGGTCTAGGTCAAAGGGTCAAAGTTCGTCGTATCCAATAAAAGTTCTTTTCACAAGGATTACATATTTGAAATACGAAAGCCCTAGTACTTACCGTTCAAACGTTATGGCTATTTACTATGTTCAAGACGACCCCCCCCCCCTTTTTTTTTGAAGCACACAGCCAAGTAGAATACACAGATATAACATATACAACTTACAAGTAACTTTTTAAAATCTTCATTCATAAAATTCAGTTCCCGTCATGTGATATTTTGCCATCATTCATTCTCCTTCTGTTTTGTCTCTTGAATTTATAAATATTTTATTTTATCTATATAAAAAAAATAACGATTGTCAGCTGCATTTATTATCATTTCGCGTTTTCTTGTATATCTATCACTTGTATATTATTCATTTCATTAGATAGTGCAAGTATAAATTAAAAAATTGGTACGTCATTTCCATAGTTTTTATTCATTCATAAATTCTTTGATCCGCTCCTGATGGTTCGCAAAGCCTTGATCACCACTGTATACAAAACATTCATCTCGCCGAAAATGTTCATGATTCCGCTAAACTGAGAAAGTTCACACATGATTTATCATCTCATAACACACATCAGCTCTCTGCAATGCAGAAATGCTCGAATTGAAGGGGAAAATTCAGGAGTTATTGATGAGAAAAATTCAGGAGTTATTATGTCGCCCCGAACGAAGTCGGGGACGACATATTGATATTGTACGCATGTTTTTTTTATCCAGGCTGTTTCTCGGAGATGGCTGGGACAATCTTCCTGAAACTTTCCTCAAAGGACGATCACTGGTTGTAGTTGTGCAGTGAGGTCGTTCAGTTCCAATATGTCTACCGTTGCCATGGAAACCTGTAAAAAGCGACAAATTTTGTCCGAGAGTGTTCTCTCTGGTCCCTTAAACGTTCGTCATGAAACTTTTCTTATTTTAAGGATTAGTATCTGTAGTTCTGCAACTCGTATTTAAAATTTTCATATAATCGATTATTGCCATGGAAACCAGGTGAAAGTAAAAATTCTTTAATTTCGATTTTCTCAATAACTACTCAGGCAATCGTTTTGAAACTTTCAATGTTTATTCCTTGCAATGTGTCAAAGTGATTTCTACTTTCAAAATAATTGTAATGAGTCGCTCACGGTTGCCATAGAAACGAAACAGAAAAAAAGATTCAGATGTACACATGTGTTCTCCAAGGTCTAGGTCAAAGGGTCAAAGTTCGTCGTATCCAATAAAAGTTCTTTTCACAAGGATTACATATTTGAAATACGAAAGCCCTAGTACTTACCGTTCAAACGTTATGGCTATTTACTATGTTCAAGACGACCCCCCCCCCTTTTTTTGAAGCACACAGCCAAGTAGAATACACAGATATAACATATACAACTTACAAGTAACTTTTTAAAATCTTCATTCATAAAATTCAGTTCCCGTCATGTGATATTTTGCCATCATTCATTCTCCTTCTGTTTTGTCTCTTGAATTTATAAATATTTTATTTTATCTATATAAAAAAAAATAACGATTGTCAGCTGCATTTATTATCATTTCGCGTTTTCTTGTATATCTATCACTTGTATATTATTCATTTCATTAGATAGTGCAAGTATAAATTAAAAAATTGGTACGTCATTTCCATAGTTTTTATTCATTCATAAATTCTTTGATCCGCTCCTGATGGTTCGCAAAGCCTTGATCACCACTGTATACAAAACATTCATCTCGCCGAAAATGTTCATGATTCCGCTAAACTGAGAAAGTTCACACATGATTTATCATCTCATAACACACATCAGCTCTCTGCAATGCAGAAATGCTCGAATTGAAGGGGAAAATTCAGGAGTTATTGATGAGAAAAATTCAGGAGTTATTATGTCGCCCCGAACGAAGTCGGGGACGACATATTGATATTGTACGCATGTTTTTTTTATCCAGGCTGTTTCTCGGAGATGGCTGGGACAATCTTCCTGAAACTTTCCTCAAAGGACGATCACTGGTTGTAGTTGTGCAGTGAGGTCGTTCAGTTCCAATATGTCTACCGTTGCCATGGAAACCTGTAAAAAGCGACAAATTTTGTCCGAGAGTGTTCTCTCTGGTCCCTTAAACGTTCGTCATGAAACTTTTCTTATTTTAAGGATTAGTATCTGTAGTTCTGCAACTCGTATTTAAAATTTTCATATAATCGATTATTGCCATGGAAACCAGGTGAAAGTAAAAATTCTTTAATTTCGATTTTCTCAATAACTACTCAGGCAATCGTTTTGAAACTTTCAATGTTTATTCCTTGCAATGTGTCAAAGTGATTTCTACTTTCAAAATAATTGTAATGAGTCGCTCACGGTTGCCATAGAAACGAAACAGAAAAAAAGATTCAGATGTACACATGTGTTCTCCAAGGTCTAGGTCAAAGGGTCAAAGTTCGTCGTATCCAATAAAAGTTCTTTTCACAAGGATTACATATTTGAAATACGAAAGCCCTAGTACTTACCGTTCAAACGTTATGGCTATTTACTATGTTCAAGACGACCCCCCCCCTTTTTTTTTGAAGCACACAGCCAAGTAGAATACACAGATATAACATATACAACTTACAAGTAACTTTTTAAAATCTTCATTCATAAAATTCAGTTCCCGTCATGTGATATTTTGCCATCATTCATTCTCCTTCTGTTTTGTCTCTTGAATTTATAAATATTTTATTTTATCTATATTAAAAAAAATAACGATTGTCAGCTGCATTTATTATCATTTCGCGTTTTCTTGTATATCTATCACTTGTATATTATTCATTTCATTAGATAGTGCAAGTATAAATTAAAAAATTGGTACGTCATTTCCATAGTTTTTATTCATTCATAAATTCTTTGATCCGCTCCTGATGGTTCGCAAAGCCTTGATCACCACTGTATACAAAACATTCATCTCGCCGAAAATGTTCATGATTCCGCTAAACTGAGAAAGTTCACACATGATTTATCATCTCATAACACACATCAGCTCTCTGCAATGCAGAAATGCTCGAATTGAAGGGGAAAATTCAGGAGTTATTGATGAGAAAAATTCAGGAGTTATTATGTCGCCCCGAACGAAGTCGGGGACGACATATTGATATTGTACGCATGTTTTTTTTATCCAGGCTGTTTCTCGGAGATGGCTGGGACAATCTTCCTGAAACTTTCCTCAAAGGACGATCACTGGTTGTAGTTGTGCAGTGAGGTCGTTCAGTTCCAATATGTCTACCGTTGCCATGGAAACCTGTAAAAAGCGACAAATTTTGTCCGAGAGTGTTCTCTCTGGTCCCTTAAACGTTCGTCATGAAACTTTTCTTATTTTAAGGATTAGTATCTGTAGTTCTGCAACTCGTATTTAAAATTTTCATATAATCGATTATTGCCATGGAAACCAGGTGAAAGTAAAAATTCTTTAATTTCGATTTTCTCAATAACTACTCAGGCAATCGTTTTGAAACTTTCAATGTTTATTCCTTGCAATGTGTCAAAGTGATTTCTACTTTCAAAATAATTGTAATGAGTCGCTCACGGTTGCCATAGAAACGAAACAGAAAAAAAGATTCAGATGTACACATGTGTTCTCCAAGGTCTAGGTCAAAGGGTCAAAGTTCGTCGTATCCAATAAAAGTTCTTTTCACAAGGATTACATATTTGAAATACGAAAGCCCTAGTACTTACCGTTCAAACGTTATGGCTATTTACTATGTTCAAGACGACCCCCCCCCCCCCTCTTTTTTTTTTGAAGCACACAGCCAAGTAGAATACACAGATATAACATATACAACTTACAAGTAACTTTTTAAAATCTTCATTCATAAAATTCAGTTCCCGTCATGTGATATTTTGCCATCATTCATTCTCCTTCTGTTTTGTCTCTTGAATTTATAAATATTTTATTTTATCTATATTAAAAAAAATAACGATTGTCAGCTGCATTTATTATCATTTCGCGTTTTCTTGTATATCTATCACTTGTATATTATTCATTTCATTAGATAGTGCAAGTATAAATTAAAAAATTGGTACGTCATTTCCATAGTTTTTATTCATTCATAAATTCTTTGATCCGCTCCTGATGGTTCGCAAAGCCTTGATCACCACTGTATACAAAACATTCATCTCGCCGAAAATGTTCATGATTCCGCTAAACTGAGAAAGTTCACACATGATTTATCATCTCATAACACACATCAGCTCTCTGCAATGCAGAAATGCTCGAATTGAAGGGGAAAATTCAGGAGTTATTGATGAGAAAAATTCAGGAGTTATTATGTCGCCCCGAACGAAGTCGGGGACGACATATTGATATTGTACGCATGTTTTTTTTATCCAGGCTGTTTCTCGGAGATGGCTGGGACAATCTTCCTGAAACTTTCCTCAAAGGACGATCACTGGTTGTAGTTGTGCAGTGAGGTCGTTCAGTTCCAATATGTCTACCGTTGCCATGGAAACCTGTAAAAAGCGACAAATTTTGTCCGAGAGTGTTCTCTCTGGTCCCTTAAACGTTCGTCATGAAACTTTTCTTATTTTAAGGATTAGTATCTGTAGTTCTGCAACTCGTATTTAAAATTTTCATATAATCGATTATTGCCATGGAAACCAGGTGAAAGTAAAAATTCTTTAATTTCGATTTTCTCAATAACTACTCAGGCAATCGTTTTGAAACTTTCAATGTTTATTCCTTGCAATGTGTCAAAGTGATTTCTACTTTCAAAATAATTGTAATGAGTCGCTCACGGTTGCCATAGAAACGAAACAGAAAAAAAGATTCAGATGTACACATGTGTTCTCCAAGGTCTAGGTCAAAGGGTCAAAGTTCGTCGTATCCAATAAAAGTTCTTTTCACAAGGATTACATATTTGAAATACGAAAGCCCTAGTACTTACCGTTCAAACGTTATGGCTATTTACTTTGTTCAAGACGCCCCCCCCCCCTCTTTTTTTGAAGCACACAGCCAAGTAGAATACACAGATATAACATATACAACTTACAAGTAACTTTTTAAAATCTTCATTCATAAAATTCAGTTCCCGTCATGTGATATTTTGCCATCATTCATTCTCCTTCTGTTTTGTCTCTTGAATTTATAAATATTTTATTTTATCTATATTAAAAAAAATAACGATTGTCAGCTGCATTTATTATCATTTCGCGTTTTCTTGTATATCTATCACTTGTATATTATTCATTTCATTAGATAGTGCAAGTATAAATTAAAAAATTGGTACGTCATTTCCATAGTTTTTATTCATTCATAAATTCTTTGATCCGCTCCTGATGGTTCGCAAAGCCTTGATCACCACTGTATACAAAACATTCATCTCGCCGAAAATGTTCATGATTCCGCTAAACTGAGAAAGTTCACACATGATTTATCATCTCATAACACACATCAGCTCTCTGCAATGCAGAAATGCTCGAATTGAAGGGGAAAATTCAGGAGTTATTGATGAGAAAAATTCAGGAGTTATTATGTCGCCCCGAACGAAGTCGGGGACGACATATTGATATTGTACGCATGTTTTTTTTATCCAGGCTGTTTCTCGGAGATGGCTGGGACAATCTTCCTGAAACTTTCCTCAAAGGACGATCACTGGTTGTAGTTGTGCAGTGAGGTCGTTCAGTTCCAATATGTCTACCGTTGCCATGGAAACCTGTAAAAAGCGACAAATTTTGTCCGAGAGTGTTCTCTCTGGTCCCTTAAACGTTCGTCATGAAACTTTTCTTATTTTAAGGATTAGTATCTGTAGTTCTGCAACTCGTATTTAAAATTTTCATATAATCGATTATTGCCATGGAAACCAGGTGAAAGTAAAAATTCTTTAATTTCGATTTTCTCAATAACTACTCAGGCAATCGTTTTGAAACTTTCAATGTTTATTCCTTGCAATGTGTCAAAGTGATTTCTACTTTCAAAATAATTGTAATGAGTCGCTCACGGTTGCCATAGAAACGAAACAGAAAAAAAGATTCAGATGTACACATGTGTTCTCCAAGGTCTAGGTCAAAGGGTCAAAGTTCGTCGTATCCAATAAAAGTTCTTTTCACAAGGATTACATATTTGAAATACGAAAGCCCTAGTACTTACCGTTCAAACGTTATGGCTATTTACTATGTTCAAGACGACCCCCCCCCCTTTTTTTTGAAGCACACAGCCAAGTAGAATACACAGATATAACATATACAACTTACAAGTAACTTTTTAAAATCTTCATTCATAAAATTCAGTTCCCGTCATGTGATATTTTGCCATCATTCATTCTCCTTCTGTTTTGTCTCTTGAATTTATAAATATTTTATTTTATCTATATAAAAAAAAATAACGATTGTCAGCTGCATTTATTATCATTTCGCGTTTTCTTGTATATCTATCACTTGTATATTATTCATTTCATTAGATAGTGCAAGTATAAATTAAAAAATTGGTACGTCATTTCCATAGTTTTTATTCATTCATAAATTCTTTGATCCGCTCCTGATGGTTCGCAAAGCCTTGATCACCACTGTATACAAAACATTCATCTCGCCGAAAATGTTCATGATTCCGCTAAACTGAGAAAGTTCACACATGATTTATCATCTCATAACACACATCAGCTCTCTGCAATGCAGAAATGCTCGAATTGAAGGGGAAAATTCAGGAGTTATTGATGAGAAAAATTCAGGAGTTATTATGTCGCCCCGAACGAAGTCGGGGACGACATATTGATATTGTACGCATGTTTTTTTTTATCCAGGCTGTTTCTCGGAGATGGCTGGACAATCTTCCTGAAACTTTCCTCAAAGGACGATCACTGGTTGTAGTTGTGCAGTGAGGTCGTTCAGTTCCAATATGTCTACCGTTGCCATGGAAACCTGTAAAAAGCGACAAATTTTGTCCGAGAGTGTTCTCTCTGGTCCCTTAAACGTTCGTCATGAAACTTTTCTTATTTTAAGGATTAGTATCTGTA
>NW_026933657.1:0-5907 GCF_032062105.1 Saccostrea cuccullata | reverse complement strand
TCACTGTTTCACGAATGAAAATGAGATTAAGCCCCGCCCATTCTGTGGCGTAAGCGGTCCAACATCTCACTCAACGGTCCAACATCGATTTTTTTTGTGCCCGCTCAGCAAAACATTAAAAATGTTAGAATTTTTTTCGTTTAGATTTATGTAAGAACAAATTTTTAAGGTATAACAATAGATATGATGGACTTTTTTCGTTTATTGCTTTGTATGGGAACAATTTTAAAAGGAATATATTGCAGACATATATGTCATTGCGTGGACCCTGAGGTCCACGAAGTAAATATATAAGCGAGGTTTAACAAGATGCCATGGGCAAACGACAGGCTTCGCATGCGCGAGAATGCTGGAGAGTTCGCACCTTAGGTAACCTGCTCGTAGAATAATTCGCCCTATTCGAATTAGAAAATGCCATTATTTGCAAATCGGGCTTTTAAATCCACATATCGCATTTACATATTAGTCATTGGCGGATCCGAATTTCCCTCTTATACAGTCATACACCTTTTATGTTCAAACTAAACTTTGATTCTATTGTACAAGCATTTTAAAAAGTAGGAAGAACTTAGATACATGTAACTTAACAACTTGAATGAAAAACGTCATTCAACGACTAGTTCTAGATTTTAAAAGATAGAAGAAGTTTTCAACGGCATGTCTTGTGCATCAAGGTTCGCAAAATATTTTTTTCAGCAATCCAATGCCGTTTGATAGAGGTCTATTTACAGCAACGGGTTTTAATGTGTGAGCTGTGATACACGTGAACCATCTTCAGATCTTTGTTTTTCATCCGCATAAATCCAGAACAGGTGTCAAGTCGCAGCCATTATCGGTTACATGCATATGTATCAAAATAGCCCGATTTTTGAAACTGACAAAACTTGAGGCCGCTAATCGGAGATAAAATTTAACAACTTTGCTTTGAGACTACAATCAGTCATAAGTCTACTAGGCAGATCATGGTGGAAAATGTGAACAAACCTACATGAATATTCCCTATACCTAGAAAATTTCTTAATTGAATTTCGGTTAGAAAAATATGTATATGGTCCACGTATTGCAGTCCTTTTTTAAAGGACAGCAACTTGTTGTATTTATAACTGATGGAAGAAGGATATGGAGATAACGAACAGTATTCAATATCAACATCTATAAAACAATACAAAATAGGAGCAGAGCAAACACTGACCTGCGAAACATCAGAACTGGGATCAGGTGCCATGGAGGAGTGAGCATCCCCTGCTGACCGGTCACACCCGCCGTGTATCGACCATAGAACTAAAGAAATTATGTCTTTAAACGAGACTGCTGATATTCTTGTTTCATCAACTTGCTTGTCAATAATTTACCGTGTTTTAGAAATTGTTCATACGTAGAGAATATAGGTACTCTTGCGTATCGAATCAATTTATATAGACGCCATATGCAGGTGATGAAGGTATATTGCTGCATAAGTAAGGGAAGTTGACGATAGAAAAGTTAAAGTCATCACGTTTATCATATAGCTTGGTTGTTAGATTACCATTAACACATTTTTCAAGTAAAATATCCAAGTATGAAACAGATGTGCCAGACTCAGTGGTATCTTTTATCTCAAGTTCACCATGATATATTGTATCGACGTAGATATGGAAACAGGCGCGTAGCCAGGCGTACGTTTGTACGCACAAACGTCCACATCATTCCCCCCCCCCCAAAAAAAAAAAAAAAAAGAAGAAGAGCGAGACAGGCATAATATTTTAATGTGTACTCATCATTTTTGCAAAATATTATTAGTGAATTAAAATCTGAAAATAATAATGGTTTTGTAGATATATTTGTAGTAAGAGTTTAAGTTTTGATATGAACATACCGGTAGTATATATGATGTTTAAAATGTATTTCAGTGCAAATCGTGTAGTGATCTCGCTTCCTTCATATACAAAATTTTCAGCCATATTTTATAAGCACTTAAAAGGCTCTCTTAAAAATTAAACCTCCGTAATGCAGGAATGTTTTGCGATAAAGGTATAAATAATTCAATATTTTGGGAGTGAAATACTGCATACATTTGATTACCAATTTTAAACAAGCTTTAATTCTATTCAATGCGTAGAATTTCAATTGCTTTTACTGGAAATTAACTTCCGACTGTAACGCTTAATTTCTGTAACGATATTTCCCCAAAACTTTTAACCTAATATCGGATTCATGCGAGACTTCAAAAATTATAATTCAGCATTATATGTGAACATCAAAAATCGAAAAATTAGTAAAATATAGTTTAATCTAAAAATAATAACAAGGCCTGTTCAAGTATTGACTTCTGTTATACAACCTTAAAATCAATAGCATATATATTTTAATTGCTGCAAAAAAAGTTAAAGACACCAGATATATGAATATTGATGAAAAAGAACGAGGGCGCTTTTGATTGGCATTGAAAAGTGAAAATTTTATCGACATGTCACATGAAATTTTAACATTTTATTAATTTATTGGCTTTCTGTGCAGCATGAAAGAAAAATATTTTCCCGGAATTGAGCTTTGATTTGCTAAAAAATAACTTGAAAATTGGCCAGATCAGACATTTGGTACAAAATGGTACATTTTTAAACACGTTTTTCTAAACATTTTCTATCTCTGGGTCGTCTCTACCATGATTTTGAAACGTTATTTGTGTGTATTTTAATTCAAAGCAATGAATACACTTTTTCTAAAAAAAATGGAGAGAAGACCCAGAGACCATGAAAAATGAACTTTTGCCAAAAAATCCAAATGTGTGAATATGGTGCTTCCTTGTCCTTTTAAAATCATTATTATATGTGTAGCGGTGATAGCTCAGTAAGTTGGGCTGCCTGTTCAGTGCACTCGAAGCAAAAAGTTTTTGGTTCGAACCTGGCATGGGCCGTTAATTTTCTTTCCCATTCAAACTTAAAAACATTTAATTTTGTTAGTTTCGTTTTATGTATTGATGTATTAAAATTTTGAAGCAGATAAATTTTGATTCAGTTTGGTTCTCGACGAAATCGATTATAATCTTCTATTCTATAATGTACATGTATGTACACGTATCATGCATCTACATGATCTATGCATTAAATATTTTAGGTGTTTATTTTCTTTTAACAAAAATTACTATGTTATAGTACCCCGTCGGAAAACGGGTATATTGTTACAATTTCACAGTGTCTTTCAAACTAAAAAAACCCCTATGGACGTGTTTGTAAAATCTGTCAAGCTATGTTCAGCCAACCAAATCCTGGACATTTAAACCATAAATGTTTCGTACAAATGATTCCTGCAGATCGCTCGCCAAATGCGCCCATTTTCTTTCAGAAAAGTGCTATCAGGAGGGACAAATGTGCACCTCAAAATCGTCGAAAATCAACCTGGTCATGCCTTAAGGTGCCCCCCCCCCCCGTCTATTCAAGCGTCCACATCAAAAGTACCCTGGCTACGCCCCTGGAAATTACTATTGTTAATTGACAATGCGTCGTCGATATATCTAAATGTCGAGTGTTTTCTTCTTTTCACGCATAAGATTTTGCACAAATTCTGCTTCATATGAATATAAAAACAGGTCTGCTAATAATGGAGCACAATTGTTACTCATGGGAATTCCGATAGATTGTTGATATTTTAAAATCAGTGTTCATTAATTTCACCTTTTTTTCATTAGGAAATACATAATATATTATACCAAAAGTATGTCTTCGTACGAGATATTATTAATATCCTTTTCGATACATTCTACCTAATTAACAGGACTTTATATCATCCAAAATATACACATAATTATATAACATTGCATATCTTTCCGCTTTTTTTGTCTTAGCTATCAATGTCTATAATCAGTCAAACATCCAAATATGAAAGGAATAAAAGACAGCCAACCAATATAACTAATATTTGGCATTTTGCGATTTTCAATGTGTTTGAAATATAGAAATATACAAATGTAATGGTGATTTATTTAAACGAACGTCCACTGTTAGTCAATGAGGACATATTGGAGAATTAAACATTGAAGTTCAAACACTCTATTGGAAAAAATGTCAATTTTCAACAGGGGTAAAATTTTTAGATACAGTAGCATACAAAAAAAATTTGTTTTTTTTCTTTGGGTTTTTGTGGTTAGAAAATGACTCCGTCATTTCATTACTATGGTAGTCATTACACATCTTTACACCGGCCTGGCACAGTGGTTAAAATTCTTTATATAATCTAGGTTCGTAATTTTTAAAAGGGGGCCCCTAGCTCTTCCAAAATTGGGAAGTGAGTGATCCATGGGTGTTAAGTGTTTGTGTTAAGACGGAGCTCTATGGATCGTAAAGTGAAAATGTAGGTATTCTCCTTCTAACCAAAAAGTGTTCCGCGTGGCGCCGTGTCCACACTGCTCAACGCGTTATCGGCAACTCGGTTGTTATCGGACACTCGGTTGATAACAATTTTTTACAGGTTAGTAAATTATTTCAAGTAAACTCTGTTAAAATAGAAACAGAGAATGTTCATTGTGTTTTTTGGGAAAACAGAAATAAATATGGATACAAAATAAAGCCTCGATACGTATTAGAATAGCATTTGTTAGCCTTGGGAAGGCTGTAAAAGTCAAATTTGTTATATTTTGCAAGTTTTTCTCTAATTGGCATTGCTTTAAATAGCTTTTTTTTTTTCAAAATCCTTATAAATACCTAGCGTTGATGATTTTCCACAAGAAGACACCGTCAGAATTTTGGGAAATATGTTATTAAAGGACAAAAATTGCCCAATTTTAACTTTCAGTATGTTATCGGAAATACGGTTAAAAAATTTTACTTTGTTATCGGAAACTTCGGTTTTGGTTATCGGAAACTTCGGTTTTGGTTATACGAAACAAAGGTTGAGATAGATTAGGAAAAATGTAAAGAAACGACAGAAATCCGGAAAAATTCTAAATATTTAAAGTGGCTGGCACACAATTCTAATTTTTGGTTATTATTTGCTTCTTTTAAAATATGTAACTTTTAAAAAATGCGTGTTTTTGGCATTTCTCACTGAAGTCTGCATGATCTTGATCTGTTCGAAAATATGGTATTAGTTTTAAATTTCACTTAAAGGTACCGAGGTCGCCCGTTGTTAGAGTGTCTGCTCTAGGGTCGTCTAGTAAGGAGTCGATCCTTACGTCGCGGATTCGTATCCCAATGTGGGACGCCGCAGTAGGTGCTAGCACAAAAAAGATTCCTCACTGCTCAATTGCCCTGAGTGCCGAGTATAGGACAAGTTTTGTAGCTCTCCGCCGGCAAGTGATGGTGTCTCCATATGACTTGAAAATTCTCAAGAGGGCGTTAAACAACATACAGCCAATCAAGGTGATGAGCGCATGGCGAACGAACAGATGCCAGCCATTTTTTAATCAACTTAGGTCAGGCGACACCTATATTCAAATTCACAACTTTTCCAACACGAATACATTTATAAGTTAAGGGTAAAAGAATTAAAGAATTTAAACTCAAAGGTAGTTAAATGTATTTTCAAATAGGGCGTTAGACCAAATTATATGACAGAATTCAAACTTTTGAGAAGGAAAGAGATTGACATAAAAATTACAAAATCCTAAACACGGATCTCTTTAAAAACAGCGGAGGTTGTTTAGCGTACCAAGAAGGAATAAGAACCCCCTGATAAACGGTTACATTCAGCACTGTGCTCTTCGTTATTATTGGCCATGTGCAATGTGTAGAGTTCATGCTCAGATGAATCGAGGGGGGGGGGCACTTGGATTTTGCATCGCTATTTGATGTTTATACTGAAACAAAAAATCTCTGTTCCCCCCCCCCACCCACCCTTTTGTAATTGAAAACGCCAATCACTGACTTTAGCAAAAGTTAAACATATGAGGAACTGAAGTTAATAATACCCCCTTTCCTTTTTAATTTTAAAAGG
>NW_026933656.1:0-5834 GCF_032062105.1 Saccostrea cuccullata | reverse complement strand
GCCAAATAAAACGTTAAAGACGTTCAAAGTTTTTAGGCCTGGCGGGATATTATCGCCGTTTCATTCCAAATTTTAGTGAAATAGCGAGTCCAATGACTCAGTTGACTAGGAAAAATAAAATATTTAACTGGACCACAAAATGCTCAGAATCCTTCCAAAAATTAAAAGAGTTGCTCATTAATGCACCGATTTTGACTTTTCCAACAACTGAAGATCATTTTATTCTAGATACAGATGCGAGTGCAAATGGTATTGCTGCCGTTTTATCTCAAGTTCAAAACGGTCAAGAACGTGTCGTTAGCTATGCTAGCAAAACGCTAAACCAAGCAGAAAAGCGTTACTGCACCACAAAGCGCGAACTTTTAGCTGTCGTCTATTTTGTGAAACATTTCAATCATTATTTATGGGGTCGACATTTTACTGTCAGGTCAGATCATTCGTCCTTGACTTGGATTAAAAATTTCAAAGATCCAATAGGAATTCTTGCACGATGGTTGAGCATACTTGAGACTTATGATTTCAAAATAGAGCATAGAAAGGGTGTAAAACATACAAATGCAGATGACTTATCGCGTATTCCAATACGCAGATGCCCCTGTCAAAATTGTCCTGATTGTTCAAAACATTCGAGTGCCCGTGTAAATCCAATCTCAATAAATCAAAGTACCGAAAGTACTAAAAAAGCACAGAAAGTAATCATGGTTTATGGATGGAATCTTTATCAACAACAGAAATAAAGAACTTGCAAACAAATGATCCATCTTTAAAGCCCATCATTGACTTAAAAACAGAGTACACCGAAAAGCCCAATCGTTCTGTACTGTCAAATTCAAATACTGAAACTAAAATTTTATTTAGTATGTGGGACACTTTGGAACTAAATGAGGGAATATTGTATCGCTTAAATGTCAACAATATTGGCGATAAAAAATATCAGTTTGTAGCTCCTTTCGAATTAAGGCAAAAGATTTTAGAACAATTACATAACAACAGAACTGCAGGACATCTCGGTCAAGATAAAACGATCTCATCTGTCAAACATAGGTACTACTGGGTTGGTTTGAATGCTGATGTTCAAAGATGGTGCTCACAATGCGATCAATGCGCAAGACGAAAACCTGGTCCTGGTGTAGGTACATCTGAACTTCAATCTAGCAAAATTGGGTATCCCTTAGAAAGAATTGCAATAGATATTATGGGTCCCCTTCCAGCAACCTCAAATAGCAATGAATATATTATGGTTGTTGGTGATTACTTCACTAAGTGGAAAGAGGCTTATGCTTTACCAAATCATACTGCGTATACAGTCGCAGATAAACTCTGCACCGATTTTTTCAGTAGATTTGGAGTACCACGGGTAATAAATACAGATCAAGGCCGGGAATTTGAATCTTTGCTATTCACAGCTCTTTGTACAAATCTTGGGGTAGAAAAAACTAGAACTACACCCTATCACCCTCAATCCGATGGTATGATAGAGAGGTTTAACAGAACTTTGCAAGATATGCTCTCAGCTTTTGTCAACGAGAATCGTGATGATTGGGACGACCATTTGCCTTATGTTATGATGGGGTATCGTGCAACACTGCACAAAAGTACAAATTGTAGCCCAAATCTATTAATGATGGGTCGAGAATTGTCCCTGCCTATTGACATTATGATGGGTTTGCCTCCTAATACTCCAGATGACAAATGTCCTGTTATGTACATAGAATGGCTAAAGAATACTATGAGAAATGCTTTCAATTTTGCACATACCCATCTTCAGTCTGCTCTCCAGAGACAAAAACTAGATCATGATATTAATGCTAAAACCAGACAATTCACTCCTGGAAATTGGGTTTGGAGATATTATCCCCCTAGTGCAGGACAAAAACTTGGTTTAGGATGGACGGGACCTTATCTCATTTTGGGAAAAATTTCAGACATAACCTACAAAATTCAGAAAAATGAAACATCCCCATCATTAGTAGTTCATGTTGACCATCTCAAACCATATAGAGGCAGAAATTCCCCTGAAAATTGGTTATTATCAGATACACAAATTAGCTTAGAATCAGAGACTGAATTGTCTTTAGATGATAGGGAAAACTCATGTGTAAACCCAACATCTGATTTCTCTCCCCGTAGAACTCGTTGTGGAAGACCCATTAAGCCTAGAGATGTATATAGTCCCTCATAAAGCGTTTTACATATTAGTCGTTTTAGAGAATTTTAGTTCAAGGGATGAAAACTTTGAGTTATTGTTTGAATTTATAGGAATATTTTATGATTACTTTAACTGTTACTTAATGTAAAAAAGATTTACCCATTATTTTATTGATAGAAAACAATAACCCTTTATAATTATTGATATATATTTCATATCATGGAAGCCGATGATTTGCATGTAAAAAGGACAGTTAGTACAGTTCCATCAAAACACTGCAGAACGCACTGGCCTTCCCAAGGCATGGCCTGTGAGGTCAACGGTTGTGATCCTTTATTTATCCCACTCTTAGAAAATATATGCGACACGGCAGAAATTCCACAAAAATTCCATGAAGTGTTGGAATGTAGCTTATGTTCTCACAAATACGAGAAATTATATTTTCTCATACAACATTTTCAGAGAACCACCATCTGCATATTGAGGCAAGTAAAGAGATGGCAGCTAAAGCTACACGTGTAAATATCAGGAATTCGCAATACCAAAGTCCGGGGGAATCACCACCGATCTACTGGAGGAATTTTGATACCGAACCCAGCTTTACACAGAAAAATGGCAGAGAAAAGGAAGAGGGAACAACAAGTCGCAGAACAGAGTGAATTGTAGAAACATTTTACCTGAGGAGGAATGTAATACCAATTCCAGAGATGAAGTGGTTAAGTTTGATGAGAATGGTAATGCCGAGCTGAGGCTAAAAAGAATTTACTATCCAAAGCGAGAAAAACTTTTAATTACATGCAATTTCACAGCAGAAAATTTCGAAATTTAAGTCTAAATTCAAGAACAAATAAGAACCCTCTTTACAGGGGGAGCCAGTCATTTTTGTATATAACAGATTATATTTTTGTACATATTTATATATATATATTTTTGCTGATCATATGTTTTTTGTATAATTATAAGTATATACTTTAATGTTGTTGATATTATTTATTAATTGTTAAAATTTATTTTTGATATATTTATTGAATCTTTTTTCAAATATAATATATACATTTATTTATAAACACAGTTATAATTAATATGGTAGGTGTCATGAGTAGATTTTTATTAGAAATGTAAACATTTCCTAAAATTTGGGGGGAGGAGTGAGTAGATTTCACTTTTGGCTTTCCATAGAATTCAGGGTATTCAGATTAATACAGCTCTATCGAGAGAGATATTTTGGCTATCGGTGTTCTATTATCAGTCAAGCATGAAAAGTATCTATTGGTCACTTTCACTTCTTTTATTCTTTTATTCTAAATCATGACAAACCTTTAATTTTATTATTAATATTTTTTTGAATAATAAATTGTTGAAACTTTACAAGTTGTTTTTTTTAAAGGAAAGTTAACCTTGGTCCAGAACAATAATATTTCGGAACGAACCTGGGTAAAACTGAGTGAAAATATTTTAGAGTGGGACCTGTATAAATTTTTTAAGGCGGATTCCGCCGGGAAATTTTGGGTGGAATTGAGCAGGAATTGGCAGTTTCCCGGGGCGTACTTGAGGCGGAGACGGAATTTTCGAAAAGTTACGCCTCAGTAGAAGAGACGTCTTACAGACGTCATTTCTAATTTCCGGGCGTCAATTGGTAAGTTCAGATTTTCCGAGCGTAAAATGGCAGGAAAATGGAATCAAAAATTACGCCTGGAACTTTCAGGAGAAGTAAAAGCCTCTGACTGGTCAATTTAATTATCAATTAAGGGTCATTTCAGATAGGAGGTTAAGTTTGAATTTGATCATGAAGGAGGGAGTTTAGTGTAGTGAAATAGGAAATGCAGATATATCAACATAAGGCTTTTACACTACTTCTGGATGACACAGTATCTGCTGGTAGGTGTGATCATTAATATCTGGGACCTATTTGAGTAAATTTGATTAGGATAATGTACAATAATATAGTTTTAATTGTTACCCTAAAAATTCAGAGCACACATTCTGAGGAATAACAGTCTGATAGTCAGGCTGCAGGGCGAGCAACTGTAAACTACTGAGTAAATGAAGAACTGTATTGAGTATCTAAAATGTTTCAATATGAATACTAATGTGATAAAATGTACCAGTATTGTAAAAGTTTGTTAAATTCTAAATACACACGCAATCTTGGTGGTGTTTAAGTGTCCCTTAATACACAAAATTTATGAGTTACATTTCAATACTATATGTTAATGACCTGTCATTATGTTTTCTTACAATTCAAAAGGCTAATTTTTAGCTTTAACATTGTAAATCATAATCTAAATGTTTTTCTTTGTTAACATTGGTAAATATCTAGGTTTTTAGGTCACATAGTATTATATAATAATAAGGACATTCCAGGGTAATTTCATTCCAGGCGTCATTTTAGTTTCCAGGCGTAATTTTTTTCCGGGGTCATTTATTTTTCCAGGGTAGCTCATTTGCATTTTTCGCCTAAATTTTTCCCCCATTTCCTCTTGTTTTCCGCTTGGGTTACGCCCGGAACCTGTGTATCACCATATATAGAAAACAAACTGACGCTCAGAATTCCCTCTCCAAGTACGCCTCAATTCCCCCATATTCCGGGCGGAACATTTGACAGGGAATTACAACTCCTACACTTGCATGCATTTCTAAACCTAACGTTCGTGATCTGTAAGTAAGTTTGGATAAAATTTGTTTCTAATAATGTAAACATTACATGTTAGGCTACAGGCATTACTACTTTTTAAAACTTGAATTTGTTTTCGTTTTGTTACGTACTGATATAAAAGTAAAAGTAGAAACCCTGTATGTCAGTTGGCTTATGTATGTTGAGATCGTTATCAAGTCCAGATTCCTTCTTCAACTTAATGACAAATGTTTTTTTTTATGGCCTAAAAAGCATTCGGAACTTGAGTTCAGTGTCACAGTGCTTTTTTTTTTTTAGTCCAAAAGCCCCCAAACTGATAAGACTGGCGATTGATCCTAAGCTATTTACAGACGATTGCATCATCACAATATTGAAGGTAAAAATAAATACTTGCAATAAAAAATCAAAGTATCTGTAATGTCTCTTTATGACAAAATATTTCTTTATTTTTTTTTTTTTTAAATTCTACATAATACATTGTTTGCATGGCTTCATCAAAAATAAAATTTAACTCAACTCAATACTCTAGAAATTTTATTCTACATTATAATTTTAATCCAGTGCACTTAAAATATGCAAAGTATGAATAGATTTTGCTGGCTGTAAAGGCTATAAACTATATAAATATACAATAACTTTTTGGGGGGAAGGGGGGGTAAATTGGATTTTTGAATTTCAACTAAAAATTTATAACAGTGAAGGTATAAATACATGTGCATGTACGTGTGTAAAAATGAAAGAACATCAGTTAGCTAATCCATTGAATATTTACATCTATGTATTCATTGATGACAATTATTTTTTCCCCCCAAAACTAGTGAATGATGGCGTGCCTATAGTTTCGGGTTAAATGTTAAATATATTTAAGACTATAGAGAACCTAAAACTTGTACTTTCTCTTTTTAATAGTTTAAGTTTTAATTAAATGTATTCTTAGAAAATATCTACTGTGTGAGACTGTGAGTATTTGTCTTACAGGTTCAATATACAGTCAGCCTCTCATAAGATAAAGAACAAATCCCAAGATCCAAGGCTTGCTTCAAAGTTAAG